>NW_022696181.1:0-891 GCF_011630105.1 Anneissia japonica
TTTTGCCCAGGCTCAGTGTTCTTATTTTTTGGCTGATTTTAGGCTCAAAATGTTCTTAATTTGTTCTTATTTTACACACTTTTCAAACATAGAAAATTATTATTGTACAGCAAAAACGGGCCCTGAAAAAAATGCCCTGGAAAAATTGCCCCAGAAAAAAGGCCTGGTAAAAATGGCCCCAAATGACAGTACACCTGATTATAAGGGGTAGTACATAGTCACACCTACATTGCTGCACAAAGGTACAGATATAATTTTTCGGTTTTTCAGAAACCTCATTTGACATTTTACCTCATCCTCAATTTGTTCTTATTTTGTTCTTAATTTTTAAGCAATTTCAGCCTCAGTGTTCATATAAAATGTGTTCTTATAAAAAAAAAAATTTAAAAAAAGTGTATTTGAGAAATCAGCCTTTAAACATTACGATTTTGGGCATTTCTTAAGCTGAAACCATCACCAAATCGTAGAAAATTGTTGTTAGCATTCAAAATGGGCAAAATAACAGCATAGCATTACAGTATGTATTAATACATAAAGGTTAGTTTAGTGCAATAAAATAGATTTCCCAAATGTTGACATTCCAGTTTGTTTTGGCCATTATCTTCAAAACAGGATTTGCAACAAGTGACTGATTTGGCTTGTCTTAGCCACACACTGTATGTCTACACTCAGTGGGAGAGACATTACATGCATAATTTTGCTATTGAAGGCTCACCATCATAAAATTGGCATACTGTCACTATATGTTAATTTAAACCGAGTAATGTGCAGTGGCGACGCCAGTGGGGTGGCAGGGGGGTGGCTTAAGCCCCCCCATCGGTCTGGTCAAGCCCCCCCATCGGCCAAAGCTCGTCGGGCAATCGGACCAAAAAAAAAAAAAAAAGGCGTAGT
>NW_022696182.1:0-863 GCF_011630105.1 Anneissia japonica
TAAATAATATAGTAGGCATAGTTTAATGGAGATCATCAAATGCGGTTGTAAGACCGGGTGCAATCTAGGCAGATGTCAGTGCAATAAAATGAACATGAAATGCTCCGATCTTTGTCAGTGTACAAACTGTCAGAACAGAGATGATAAAGACACCATGAATGAAGATGCTCAATTTGCAGACGATGAATACCTAGATGAAATTTACATAGATGATTTGTTTGATTGAGATTTGATGTGTTTCTTATTTCATCATTATTATGTATAATATAGAAAATTTGAAAAAGGTAACATAACCATGTGACCCTTGAAAATGTAAGAACTTCAGAACCATGAGACTTAGCACACAGTGACACAGGAGTACGTAAAGCATTATCTATTTTTATTTATTTTGTACAGGTATAATAATCTTAATGTAACGGTGTAGCCCATGAGAATGTAAGAACTTTGGAACCATGAGATTTAACACACAGTGACACAGGAGTATGTAAAGCATTATCTATTTTTATTCATTTTGTACAGATATATTATAGAAAATATTTTTAAATTATAATGTAATGGTGTAACCCATGAGAATGTAAGAACTTAGAACCATGAGACTAAACACACAATGACACAGGAGTATGTAAAGCATTATCTATTTTTATTTATTATGTATGATGTACAAAAGTTTAAAAAAGTACCGTATAATGTAACGGTGTAACCCTTGCGAACTTTAGAACCATGAGAATAATCTCACAATGACTGCGAAATGCTTCACTGTATTTATTTATTAAGTATTATATAGAAAATTTAAAAAGGAACAGACTCACTAGAGCGCAAGAAGCTTTTATTAAGATGTATAACACGTGTACAGTACATAAATA
>NW_022696183.1:0-605 GCF_011630105.1 Anneissia japonica
GCGCTATAAAGTAGTTCGAACTTCCCAATGCTCGATTTCGGAGGCATATATACCAATCCGATTAAGATTTTTTTTTCTTCTAGTGACAGATGCCTCAATAAGCATGCATTCAATACAATCCCGTTCATAATGATGGAGACGTTGTGATTGTATATTTTCATCAATGAGTAGCAGAATTCCTCCTCCTCTACGGCCGTCCGATCTAAACACATTGATACAAAATACTGTATGTTAAATTCATATCTAATAAATGAAAAAACAAAAATTATACAAAAGAAATATTAGGGCTTTAATGCTGGACAATTTAATTCTCTTCTGTTTTGCTTGCAAGCAACAGGCAAAGGGCATATAAAAGGTTGTGTGTGATTGCAGACCACTGCTGCCTATCTCGTCCACCAGGTCCTAATTTACCACCACATACCTATGAGTTGATCAATATACTATATATGTGGCAGCAAAAGGACCTTGAGATCATCCTCAGTTTCTGTTTTAACGTCACTTAATTCAACAGAGTTTAACAAATGTCAGTCATTTGCCTGGGCCTCTGTTCCCCTTTGGAATGACAAGCAAAATGTAATTTGTTTTTGTTAGGCAAAGTAAGATAG
>NW_022696184.1:0-244 GCF_011630105.1 Anneissia japonica
CACCACACAGTCCGCCGCTAGTCGCCATGTTGTTGTTTACTGTTGTTGGCTGTACCACAACACGTAAAGTTATTGTAACAAAATCAATTTAATAGTAGTCTAAAAAATATTATTCTGTAATTAAAATACAAACTATATCTAATTATAATTTTTAAATTTGTTTTTAAAGCAGTAATACGAAGTTCGCAAATAATAAACTACGTATCAAAAATACAATATTCGAACGAGTACAGTGACGTTTACA
>NW_022696184.1:280-789 GCF_011630105.1 Anneissia japonica
ATCTAGCGCAAAGAACTTTCAATTTCGTAAGTTTAAACGTCATTTTCTCGTATTTGCAGAAGTTCTGACGGTCGAACTTTTTTTTGGTGTTTTTAAATATTATTATGATAATTATCATAATGAGTGAAAGTTTTATGAAAATTTCGGAACGGGACTGAACGTTAGGATTTTCACCCCATGGCCTAAAGTGATCTGCACTGACGCTTCGCTATCAGAATAGAAGAAGAGAAGTTGATGAGTAATAATTATAGAAGCAAGATACATCACATATACATATATTCACAAGTAATACTTTATACATTTTTATAGGGATAGAGAGATGATGATGAGGAGGAGGATGAGGAAGAAAGAAGAGAAAGAGACAGAGGAATTGTAAGTTAGATATTACTATCACATCTTAGAAAATAGGAAAGTAATGAATATACTGTAGAAGCATACATGATAGAACTAGTTATAATCGTCTTTTCGAGGCAGAAGCCATTGTTGAAATGTACATTACATTTCATTTA
>NW_022696185.1:0-730 GCF_011630105.1 Anneissia japonica
GTGGGCAGAGATACCGGCATCTTGCTCTAAAATACGATGTACTCTTGCTGTACAGCTCTCTTTCGGTAAAACCTGGGTCATTTATGCATGTCAACAATTTTCAGGCATATCTTCTTCACTCACGAAAAGTGAGGGACCATCCCTTAATTCCCCCTTAAAAATAATATTTGAGTATTTTGTAGATATTAGTTGATTCTAAAATCGATTAAATAGGGTATTGCTAAACCCCGCAAACCCCGCAAACCTCAAAAAAAAAAAAAAAAAAAAAAAAAACACTGCAAACCCCATTCAAACCTTGTGATAATGATTGAATCACATAGTATAGGACTCAATTTGGTATTTCAATAAAAAAATATTAATTTTATGTTCGTCACAACCTATTTTAGGGGTAAAAAGGCCATTTTTTTTTTATAAAACCCTGCAAACCCCCCCAAAACACAGTGCAAACCCCATCCAAACCCTGTGATAGTGATTGAATCATGTAGTATAGGACTCGCTTGGTATATCAGTTAAAAAAAATTATAATGTTCCATTCGTAACAACCTACTTTTTGGGTGAAAATGCCATTTTTTGTAGAAAACATTGCTAAACCCCGCAACCTCCTAAAAAACACAGTCCAAACCCCATCCAAACCTTGTGATAGTGATTGAATCATGTAGTATAGAACTCACCTGGTATTTCAATAAAAAAAAATCATAATTTTATATTCGTCACAACCTATTTTTGGGGT
>NW_022696186.1:0-4984 GCF_011630105.1 Anneissia japonica
CTGCTTATCATTTACTTTTCCATACAGTAGCCTAACAAACCATTGTGATATAAAATGCGTAATTACGAAAATATGCGTAATTAAACCAAAATACTGTAGTATTTTCTCCCCTCTCTTACCCCACCTACCCCTAAATAAAAAAAACCCAACCCAAATAGGCCTACACCAACTACGTAGGCCTATGACATATTTATATTTCATAGATGCGGGTAATGTTTATTGAGACAGATTAAAGACTCATATTTAAAGTCATATTTAATCAGAACGATTCCAGTGTTCCAAGCAACATCCTAACGCCGCTTGGATTTACTGCAACTGTCAGAGTATCTCGTTTACCAAACGTCCCTAGTTTTTTCCGCGAAAATACATCAACAATCGTGTAAGTGTTATTAGAATTTGCACCAGCATCTTGTAAAATAACTGAAAATTTGGTGGGAGTTCCATCCGTTCGTCTGCTCAGGAAAACCAAGACTATCTTCTGAGAGTTGGCAATGTTCTTGGACCATACTTCAATATCATCCGCCTGATTATGACGACAACCATGGGTTGACAATGAAATGAACATGAAAAAATGATTATAAATACAACATGAATACTGTGGAAAGGCCTTAAGCCAATTTACATCGATATACAAACAAGGCAAACAAATATAAAAAAAAAATTCAGATTAAGTTTTCCAAGACAATATTTTCAATTTTATTAGAATTCAAAGTATTAATTAAAACCATACTGTGTACCATGATATTCCACCAAGGGATTAATATTATTAAGTGTGCATGTTTACTTAGCAGGCAATTTTTAGCTTTTTAAAAGTCAAGCTAAATAGTGCACAGTAACGTTGTGGCACAAAGTTCCATAAATAAATTCATTTTAAGACACATGCATATGTAAGGACGTAATTCAATTCATGCAATTATATCAGCAAAAGATAGAAAGCACTAATGAGCTATGGTGCAAAAGTAATTAAAATTTAGTGGTATTGTACAAAAACTTTTAAAAATAATGTGTTATACTTTCGGGGACACAGATGGGTCAGAGTATTGATTAATATTTTTGAAAGTCCGAGTGCAGATCGTAAGGGGCAGCAAACTCAAACATTTGCAAGTTAAAACAAATAAAAACAAGAACACTGCATTGGCATCAATGTAATCGGTAAGAGTAGGTCTAATTAGTGATGGCCCGAAAAGGTCTTGACTTTCACCCCATGTATTATTTGCAAGAACGATACTTTTAATACATCTTCCTTGACTACACACACCTTTTTCAACAATAATATAAATATACGGCCATTCAAAACTCAGTATATTTTGAATTTATCAAATTTCTTTTCACACAAAGGCATTTTCAAAAATTTCACCTCTTAATTTAACTATCGAAATTTCTAAATTCTTTAAAAAAACATTTTGTGATGTTTTGGATATTTTGCTCTCGTTTGCAATTGTTGTTATCAATTTAAGTTTAATTTATCAAGTAAAGGGAGACTTTGACATAGGTGAAACCTCGCCTGATCCAATGGTAATATGTTATTTTCTTAATAATGTACTTCGTATAATATAATGTTGCCAAACTGAATAAAGAGCAAACATAACATAGACATGAATCACGGCTTGAATATTTGAATCAATATCTCCTTGTAGCAAAATTATCATGATGTTTAGTAATTCGAGATAAACTGACTATTTGAATCATCAAATGTCTGCATTTGATTTGGCTTTGCTTGACTGGGGTACGCATGAATTAACGATATCCCATTCGGGTTAATGATGGTGCTAAAGAAACTATCAGTGTCAAAGTCAGCAATATCTTTATCTTCAAACACCTCAATGAGGAAATATATACCAGGCCGTAGACCCAACTCTTTCAGTTGTATGGTAAAATTGAGCGGTCTGCCCTCTGAGCCACGATTCAAGAATGCCAACACATATTCATCAAGTGGAAAAACACGTGACCAGACTTCGACATTCCCCTTCTGAAATTGAAAATTTGGCAAATTTCGAGTGGAATTAAATGCTCTTCTATTTACATTCAAATCGATACTGAATGTTTATGTTTATAATATTAGTGTTTCTAATATGTAGAGTATGAAATATAGTTACGACCATTAGAAGACACAAAGAACAAAGTATTAATCTCCTATGGGACCTTACAACACACAGGTGAACTACACTAACTGATTTATGGGATGCAAGTGGGTTATCCTGCTCCCTGCTGTAAAGTGCATAAAGGTATTTTACATTATGCTCTATAAAAGTTGACAATTATTATTATTATTATCCTCAGAATGTTCATGCATGAATAAAAAATATCATGAGATGAAGATTAAGCTATGCCAGTTGATGAGAGGTTTGGAAAAAAGGGATAACAATTAGATTTTGATTATCATTATCATCCATTCCATGGAAGACTGATAGGAGAAATGTTACAAATGCAGAAAACAACATTTAGGTCTGAATCTTTAGTTTATTAATATTGCTATTCACATCTGTTATATACTATATTAATTTCATGATTTTTGTTTAGAAATCAATAAAAATGGGAACTGTTTAGTCTGTCATTATTAAAGATGAACTGTCTGTCCAAGCTAAAAATACTATTAAATAATGTAATTTGCCTCATTTATATACTGTATTTAAGAAAGTTAAATGGAAATTACTTGTTTAATCATTGATCTATTCTCTTTGACTTCTGATCATAAATATAAAATTATTCAAAATATAAATGTATAATTAACAAGAACAAGAGTCAAAAGGTATAAGAAGGCACATTCAGCTTGTTATTCTAGTAGATAATGCTCTTAAGTACAAGATATCAAGATAATTGAATATTCTTTTTGTATTATAAACCTTGTGGTTTTAGCTGAAAGACTGAAAAAATGTAAAATAGTATTGACATTGGAAATTTATATATTTACATAGTATAACAACTATAACTAATTCAGTTTCCATATCTTAATAGTGTTAAAATAAACAAATACTAATTCTGTTGGATTTGCTTAATATTATTACATCTGTCAAATACTGCTCAAATTTGCATGCCCTATCACTTACCCTAAGGAAATGCTGTGTCTAAACCAATAAACTCCTATTGCTAAATATCAACTTGTCTAAAGTACAGCAACCCTACATTATGACATAGGCTTACAGGTATGCATACAGGGCAGAAATATTGAATTCAAAAGAAATTGGGGATAACTATACAAATCAGAAGGGACTTCATTTTAATAACATTCATAAAAAAATTACATTACTACCAAATTAATTCATTTGAATAAAAGCACAATTTTAAAAATTAAACTAAAATTTTTATAATTTTGAAAAAATTAGACCTCAGGATGGGATGGAGTAGACCACATCCCTTGTTCAAGTATTTTAATAAACTCTAAGTTGTGGGTGTGGCCTTAAACATGACAGCACCATTAGGGTTGACTTTAATGGCTAGTGTTTCATTGAGAAAGAAGTGTCCCAGGGGTTTGTTATCAGTGATATCAAACAAGTCATAACCCTTTGGTGCAGAAAACTTCAGAGTTTCTAGTGTGGTCTCAAAAATAGCAGGCATGCTCTGACTGCGACTAAAGATAACAGCAGCCAATGAATTTGATGATAGCTCTCGTGTCCATACCTCCATATGTGACTTTGTCTGTGGAGTGAGTTGAAATGAATTTTAAAACAAAAATAATAAAGACAACTAATAATTACATAATTAATATAATAACAGGAGGAAAAACAGTATGAAGGAAATAGTATAGCACCAGCCTTATTCCCCAGATGATAGTTTATACCAGAGTACCACCACAATGAATATCAGAAAATATCGACACTAACACAGAACAGTATGATGAAAGTAGGGTAGGGTATCACCAGTCTTATTCCTCAGATTATAGTTTACACCAGAGTACCGCCACCATGTATTATCAGAATATATCGACACTAACACAATATATTTACACACAAAGTAAATTCAAATTTCAATGCTAAAAATTCATCAATAAATTAGCTGAGCCACTACGCTTCTTAAAAATCCTCAAAATAAAAACAAAAATATGCAAAAGCAATACACCTATCTACATGAAAAGTTGAAAATCTTGTTATTTGTTATGTTTTTAAAATAAATAAATTGTTTAAGTATAGGGTGTGTAGCTTTAATTAAATAATTATTATCACTAAGACATTGTGTAAGCAAATTTCATTCACAGAATTATCACAATTATTACAAAATTATGGAGCATTTGCCAAGCACATGGGATAAAAAGGAAATGTATTGTGACTATGTCTATTTGTAATTTCAGGGTCCAGTAACAAGTAGCAAAGGTAGAATTAATAGCATAATTTCGATGTTGTTTCAGGTAAGGCAAAACACCACTCCCAATAGCATCATGTTTGCATGATACATTCATACATAGAGCCAACTGATGAAAATGTAACACCCATTGTTACCATGTAATTAGCAGATGCTGCTTTTTTGGTTAATAGGTTAAAGAAATAAATTAGCATTCCCTTGTTTTGACATCAGAAGTTCAATCATAAAATATTGTGACACTCATTGTAGTACATTATTGAGGTCATGATTTTTTGATCAATCAGAGCATGAACTGTTTGGAATATTTTATGGTATGCATTGAATGTTCAATGATGTAAACACATTGGATATTAGGAATAACTTCTAGGAAATGAATTCTTTCAAAACAACTTACTTGCAAGACACGCTTCCCCATTTGCCCTTTTGGATCTTGGTTTATTTTAATCACTTCCTTGTTAAGAAGAATCTCTCTGAATTCAGGGGATATGGTTCTAAGGTCATTAGACATGAGCAGAGGAGCAGCTAAGATTGACCACATTGCCATCTGAGCCTTGGCTTGCTCAACACTTAATGAAAAGTCTCCAATGATCAACTGTAAAGACAAATTTAATCCATATTATGACTTTTTGATACAGATAAATTTTAATCTATATTTTTAATACATATATTTTTATCTTGGTATTTAAAT
>NW_022696187.1:0-191 GCF_011630105.1 Anneissia japonica
GTTATCAATATCCCGTACAGAGAAACATTTCTTGTCAGACAACCTTTTACATTTACTGTTTGCGTAAGTACGTGTGAATTTTTATCCTTTCCAAGATGTTCACCAATCCTCGTAATTAATCTACGGCCTGTATGGCCTGAATAGTGTTTGTTTCAGCCTATCTCACTTTGCCTAACCCTAACCCTAACCCT
>NW_022696187.1:247-552 GCF_011630105.1 Anneissia japonica
ATTGCTTATCTCGTCGATTTGAGCACTTAGTGCAAATTTTTGACTTTCCGCCATACTACGAGTACTTTTAAGAAAAACTTCAAACTTTCAATGGAATAGTGTTTGTTTCAGGCTATCTCACTTTGCCTAACAAAAAAAAATAATATTTTGACTTAACTTTAAAACATTGTCACTTTTTGCACAAAAGTGCTTATCTCGCCGAGTTGTCGCACTTAGTGCAAATTTTTGACTTTCCGAAAAATTTCGAGTACTTTTAAGAAAAACTTCAAACTTTCAATGGAATAGTGTTTGTTTCAGGCTATCTC
>NW_022696188.1:0-945 GCF_011630105.1 Anneissia japonica
ATTTCTGAATAAAATAGTTTTGTGGAAGAACTACATAATTACGTTAAACACTATTACACATTATGGCAGCAGCCTTTCACTTGCTGAGTTACAAACAACCAGGGGCGTAAAGAGTCACATGGTCTGGGGGAAGAAAGTGCTGGGGCACATGCATATTAGCACAGTAATTGATTATGGTTGTCACGGAAGCAGCCAAGGGGCCCCTTCACACAAGAATATCAAACAATTCTGTAGCCCTCTAGTTAATACCTCTAGACTACTTAAATTTCACATAGGACATTCATTCATAAGTTAACCTGGAATTAATTTGTTTTAAATAGCTAGTTCTGGGTGTCATCTTCTGAACCATAATGCCAAGGTCCTGTTAGAAGAGTGTTAGAAGGACCCCTTTTAATTCCCCCTGCAAGAAAAGAACTCATAGGCGTTACATCACTACAAACAACATACTTTGTTCTACAGTGAAATTATTCTGTATTGAAATTATTAACCTGACAGTGATTGAGTTCACTTTTGGGGTGTCCTGTCTCATTTTGTTTGTACTTGTTCCTTGTGGTTTCCTTTATTGTCAATTTTAATAATTTGAGACAAATAAATTAAATGAAATGACTAATACATTGGAAATGGACAATTTTGGAAAGTAGTAGGTTGGTCTATAGTGTAGACTTGTTACTAACTTTACAAAGCCTTTTTCAATGCATAGAGTATACATGGAATGTTAAGCCTTGAGGGGTGATCTCTTACTGAATGGTCTGTATAATTCCCAAATTATTTTTAGTGTTCTATTAATAGTATACCAAGTTTTTCTACATCAAAGTGGAAATTTGTGCCATACAAGCTATCTTGAATATTAACTATCCAATTTTATTATCATTTTTTTAATTTTTCAAAAAATCTTGTTCTATTGTTATTAAACAATGTGAAAGCTCTTTTGTACATAATATCTGT
>NW_022696189.1:0-1149 GCF_011630105.1 Anneissia japonica
TCAAGAAATAAGTTTACCTGAATACCTTCATATTTTGTGTTGAAGAATATTAATGTCATAGATGTGAATTAGTATATGTGTGCAATTCCCATTGGTGGCATCCAACAGGTTAAATGCACATACATCATTTTTTGGCATTAAGGAGATTTTATTACTATATACCACTGTACTGTACTGCAAACCAATTCAAATCTCGGTTAAAAAAAACACTGGTCTGTTCACGCATTTAGATACAGCCCGTATATACCTATATATTGGAGTTGCTTAACAAGTTAAGAGGGCCACAAAATCTTAAAAGCTTTAAGTATCAAAATCCAGGTAGATCCAGGTAGGTAGAAACATCCAGAACACATGAAAACCAATAATGCTACTACACCAACTGAAGAAATATAAGTCATTTGTAGTATTTTTCAAGGCCTCTATATTGCAGGTTGATCTTGTTGACCCATCCCATTGGAATTATTCTTGACCCATAAATATTATTTTTTTCCCTTAAAGCCCCATTCCCGGCAAAATTTCAGTTTTTAAAAAAAATCTAATTTTTGTAATGTTATAAAGATTTATAAATATAATACAGAATTGCTAGTTTAACTGAATTTAGACATTCCTAAGAATGAAAAAAATGTAAAATAAGACTGAAATTTAATTTTTTGTGTTCCACACAAACAATAAATGCGGATGAATTGTTCATGTTTGATTTTGCGATAGGTCGTGAGAAGAAATATCGTAGGCGCCGAAAACATTAGCCTATCCAACGCTGCTAGGCTAGGCCTACCTTCCCTCGATTTAGGTTCTGTTATCACACATAAAAACTGCCGACATGATATTTTCCGTTGCTAGTATTGACACTTGTGAAATATAATATTTCATAGGAATTATTTCAAATTTGTTAAAAAACTGATTCTGACTGAGATTTTGACACTTAAACAAACATATCTCAGCCTAACCGAACGACCGCATTGTGCGAGATGCGAAGTATGAAAACTAATCTCACTAGAGAGGGCGCACTTTATTGACTGTATAAAGTATAAATAAAAGCGAGAGTATTCCCAGTGGATGCGATCTACAACCTCTGAATTTGCCTAAACGATGAATTCGTCGAGAAAATGGTAATATTTTATGAGAAATAGTCTGTATTTCTCATTTTTT
>NW_022696190.1:0-595 GCF_011630105.1 Anneissia japonica
TCCTGCCGATCCATTGCACGAACGCGCGCGCTCCGCCGACGTCGTCCGGGGACTTGCAGTGTTCCTGGACTCTCGAAAGCTTCGACATCTCGGCCCTGTTCTCGGCGACTTTCTCCCTGTACAGCAGCAGCCAGTTGCAAGGTACGCTGACCACGAAGAGAACGACGAACACGTCGACCAGTATTCCGCGTCTGACCAACATCGGAGGGAGGGACGTAGGGTGGCCGTCGTCTCACATTATTAAACGTGCGTTTTCGTAAGCTTGAAAACGAAGCCGGTAACAGGTATGTTCGCGTTGAAGCTGACGTCTCCGCACAATCCTAAGAAGGCGCATCTCGTCGCCTCTGACGCCAGCGGTCTGCTCGCCGTCGCGACAGGGACGACGGACTTCGCGAAAGGAAGCGATATGTACGAATTCCAACTATGGTTTCGCACGTCCTTCCCTCCCGAGATCAGGAGTGCGCCTGGTCGACGATCACTTCTCGGACAACGAAACGTTGCACGACGATGGCGAAAACGTGCTGACTGTTGTCTCTGCTAAGCGGCGTCCGCGAACTCGACTGGAGGAAGTCGGAGAGAATAGCCATCTTCTTGC
>NW_022696191.1:0-574 GCF_011630105.1 Anneissia japonica
AAAAGAAGTGAGATTTAGTCACATTTCAATTATTGCATTCTTTTACAAGACTAATGAAAGTAATAAACACGTTATATTTTCATTGCGGATTTTTTGGGCTCAGTACGGACTCCAAAAGTATGCATTTTCTTTTAGTTTTATAGCGTATGCGGATTTTATAAGTCCGCAATGACGATATAACGTGTTAATAGACCCCTATAAACTTCCCCTAACCCCAAACTCATCAACAAAATATTGGCCACACTAATATCCCTGCAGAGTTCATATAGCTGGAACCATCAACAAAATTCATCTGAGGGATAGACAAAATGAGATCAACAATAATTAAATTTAAGTTAAATTATAAGCCGTAACATTTATAGAACTTAGGCAAAAAATGAAAAACTATGTTTTTCTGAGATGTAAATAAACATTTAATAAAGTGGAGGATTGACAATGAGGGGCAGCAATGAGACCATCATATTACATATTGACCTAATAAGTTTTCTAAAACATTGAGGATTTTTTATTATTCTTCTATTTTAAATTGTTTCATAAATTGTTGTGTTACTTTTTTTTTTAAATAATTTAATAA
>NW_022696192.1:0-564 GCF_011630105.1 Anneissia japonica
GCCTTCAGTCAGCCATTGAACAGGCCCCATTTACTCGCTATCATCGGCTTGGTATCCGAATTCTTTAAACATTACATCGAATTTAGCCGAGTCACCGTCATCATGATGGTTTCTTTGATGAGGATCGGAGTCGTTGTTTGGCTCTTCTCCCAGAAGTTTTCGCCAGCTACGACTTAGGAGAACAATAAAACGTTTGAATTCAAAAGTGTGATTGTGTTATTCATTCAAATGTGATATTTTCTAACATATTAATAAGCATCTTAAATTCCTGTTCAATTTTTAATTTCCATTTTACTTATAAATTCCAATCCAATAACAATGATCTATAATCAATGTATATTAATGTTCATTCAATGTTCAGCAAGTCTCTATGTTCAATAATCAATGTATAATCAATGTCCATTCAATGTTCAATAATCGACTTTCAGCAATCAAATCAATGTTCAATTGTGATGGTCATAATACTGTCATAAGAAGAGAAGTTGATGAGTAATAAATGTAGAAGCGTACATGATAAAACTGGTTATAACCATGTTGAAAAGTTTTTGGAGACATTAGGTCATT
>NW_022696193.1:0-623 GCF_011630105.1 Anneissia japonica
ATATACATATATATATAGATAGATAGATAGATAGATAAATAATTATTAAATTAATAATAAATTATTATTAACAGTGCTCGAATAGGAACATGTTGTAATAATCGTGTTAAGTATGGCTCTCATCAACGAAAAAATCCTTTTATATCAGTTGTATGAAAAAAGTGCCTGGCGGGATTCGAACCTGCAACCTCTCGCTATCAAGGCGAGTATCATACTCATCAGACCACAGAGACCTATAGGATATACTTGCAGGTCTAACCCCCAGGCAGTTTATAGCAAACTTGATTTGAGTATTTTTCACTATGATTTCCCAGCTGCGTCCAACAAGCTTTTACAGCTCCACATGTTTGAGCGTTTCAGTCAGTTGTATGAGAGAAACTGCCTGGGGTTTAGATCTGCAATTATATTATATAGGTCTTTGTGGGCGGGCTAATTGGTATGAAACTCGCCTTGATAATGAGAGGCTCCAGGTTTGAATCTAGCCACAGACACTTTTTCATACCACTGATATAAAAGATTAAGGTTATTACATGTTCCTATTCGAACACTGTTATTAATATTATTAACCTATTTCTTTATATTTTGTTTATGGTGCACGCAGCAAACTTGATTTGAACATATAT
>NW_022696194.1:0-5121 GCF_011630105.1 Anneissia japonica
ATAATAATGATGATGAAGAAAAATGTAGTGTACAAAGATTAAATTTAAATATGTAAACATTTCCTATTATTTTGATTGTAGTAGTCTTGGAATTTGGTGTGTTGACGTCACCATTCCAAATTTGCTTGGGAGGTGGGGATTCCCATCAGACAGGCATAGACTCCCACTGTCCGATGCCACGACGAGGTTGCCACACCACAAATAATGATTTGCTTATCAATAAAACATTAATTTGGTTGCCAATCCCTAATATTTTGGCTTAAAAGCAAAATTTTGGGCCATACTAAGCTAAAAAAAAAAACTCTCCCATAAGCCCAGGGGTTTTTATTCCGGGACTCTGACCGAGGGTCTAGTTGGCTATATTAATTATATTAAGTATTTAACTAAGGTCCTGTCAGTTTTTACAGTTATAGAAAAAAACCCCCTAAAAGTGACTAAAAACATAAACAAGTTTCCCATACCCCGATCCAAAAATTGGTATTTTAAAGCAAAATTTCACTATTTCGATTTTTCATTGGGTTAACTTTGTAGTAGTTCATCAATTTTATGTATAAAAAAAACATAAAGTTATTTCCCCTACCCCCATTTTAAATAGTTTAAAATAGGTTATTTTAGGCCAAAATTTCAAAGTGCTGTAAAAAAAATTGCCCAAGCCCTAGGCATGGGGATTTTTTTTCTGTGACACTATAGGGTATGTTGATTCAGAAAAACCAAAAATTAATTTTCCTTTACTTTTTTCCCGCTAAAATTCATTTCAGCAGTTTTACAACCAGGCTATACTGTACTTAGGCCTACACTACTAGTTTGTTGTCGTCGGGGTATAATTCTGTCTCTAAATGAACGAGGGGTGAACCTAGCTAGTCAACATCTAGGCTAGGCTAATTGATTTTAAAATCAATAACCCATCTTAAAGGACTAGCCTATGTTTTTTTCTTCTTTGCAACAGGGACGAGAAATTCTAGGACGTTTCATGATTCTTTATCACTAAAAATTAACAAACACTCGTTTTGACGCACTTCGTTCTGTAGTGTGTGTCTGCTGTTGAAAACAAACTTCCTAGCCTAATTTTGTGACTGGCTATGATGACTGAGATGGACCATGTTGATTTATTAATTATATTTTGTTTGGGATGGAAAAAAGGATAGTCAATTTTCTCCAAAATGCTCCAACAGCACATGGTTTAGTGTGCGCTATGGACGGTATGGTTATGGAATTTACTAACCACACAATCTACAATCAGGTGGTGATTAAGTCGTAAAACTTTATCTGCATTTGGTGGAAGTCGCAAAACTTAAGCTTCGTTTGGTGGCATCATTTACTCTACGGTTGGTACATTTCTTACAAACATTCAGCCAAAGGGGTTGAGACGGCAGCCGGGTTTTTATCGATGTTTGCATTCTTATGCGTGCCATCGTAAAGTCATGGTTTGCTGGAGTTGCGTTCAATTTAAATCTCCAAACTTCTGAAGCTGAGATATTCTATGAATGTAAGCTTGTATCGCAGGCTACAATTTAAAAACGGGTGACCAAATAATGAATTAGGTGCTAAATTTTGATTTAATGCTAGGTAAGTTAAAAACAGACATTCCGTCCGAGTGGGACTCATTCAAAAATTCGGGGGGGTTCGCTAGAAAAGGGGGGTTCGCCCGAACCATAAAACATCCCCCTGGCTACGGGCCTGTTATAGGTTTCAAATGCTTATTTAATAGATTTCAGAGTCTACTAATATGTACAAAATACATATAATTTTTTTCCCCGACGAATTATGGCTTCTCTCCCCGACCGGGAGGTGGGAAGCTATCCACGAAAGGGGGCCTCCCCTCCCCTACCTCGGTCGCGCCATCCAAGTTTCTTACTATTGAAACTGCATTACGATGTTCGGAATTTTGTATACAACTTTTAATTTGTAAGGCTGTTGTATTTGTCGTATACAGCTTAGTATTCTTATTCTCTAAATTTATCTTATAGTAGAGTATATGTATGAATATTTAACATTGTTTAAACTCACAACTGAATTCTGTGTGCTTTTGCATCAGTAAATAATTTATAACATGACAATGCGGACCGCCGCATGAGAGCGCATAGGCGTTACGCCACTGCTCTAAAATCGATTTTGTTAATGACCATCCTTTTAGGATTATTGTACTGTTATAATGTACTGTTTATACTTACAGGCCAATAGGCCTTTTTATAGATGCGCATCGGTTGTGGCTAGGACTCCCAGCCTTGAGGTCTGGGGTTCGAAGCTGTAAGTCGCTTGTGTCCATTATGGAATTATCCCAAGGGACCCGAGTACGGTGTTTCATGTGCTTGATCCAATGACCAGGGTAATATGCGCTATAGGCCTATAAGGCGACAATTATTATTATTATTATTATTATAGGGATTGCGCAGTTTTCGAAAAATAGACCAGTGCTCAGTAGAGTTGGGCTTTTTAGCTCGTTTCCAAGCAGATTTAAATAATAATAATAATAATAATAATAATAATAATAATAATAATAATAATAATAATAATAATAATGTCATCTTATATTAGGTGCACGTATCCATCTGTTGGTAGAGCTGCTCGCGGCGCCGTTTTCCACCTACAGAGTGTACATGTAGCCCCTTTTTTTCCGCATTATTATTTTGAATTAATTAATTTATTTTATTTTATTTATTTATTTATTTATTTTTATGTATATTTATTTTATGACAGAACTGACATAAATGGAAAGATAAGCAAAATAAGATGCAAATACTCTTCGGGGTCACCATCCATCACCACCCTGGCGCAAGGAACTGGAAACACATTTGCCCTGCCACATACGACTGGGTGCTCAGGAATTTTTTTTTCTCGTGATTAAACCTGCGCATCAATCCACCCAGGAGCAGAAGTATCTCTTACTTTAATCTTAGGAATAGGCCTATTTGCATCTAAAACGCTATAAACATTAACAAAATTAGTCCAAGAAGTATTTACATCATTAGCCTCATAAACGGGATTAAAATCAAATTAATTAATATATATATATACATATAATCATATGTATATATACATATATATGCCTATTTATATAGGCCGATATATATATATATATATATATATATATATATATATATATATATAGGCCTATACAATTTTTTTTATAAGAACACATTTTGTAAGAACACTTAGGCTGAAATTGCTCGAAAAGTAAGAACAAAATAAGAACAAATTGAGGTTGAGGTAAAATCCTGATATTTTCAAGAGGTATATTGACGACTGTATTGGCATTACATCTGGCTCATTAACTGAATTGAATGATTTTATAACCTACGCCAACGGCTTCCATCCAGCGATAAAATTCACTCATGAAATATCCGACAAATGTGTGCCATTCCTCGATATCATATTATCCATCGATAGACCTGGACTTTCTACATCAATCTATTACAATCACACCGATGCCCACACATATCTCAACTACAGTTCTTCACATCTTCCGACTTGTAAGAATGCTATACCCTATTCGCAACTGGTTAGACTCAGACGTATCTGCAGCGATGACGATGACTTCAAGAATAAAGCTACAGAAATGAGACAATTCTTCAATGCTCGTGGTTATCCTTTAAACATAACTGACAGGTCTCTTGAAAAGGTCCATCAACTCACGCAGAAAGACACTCTACAGCCGAATCACAACGCCAACAATATTGAACGTATCCCATTGGTACTAACCTATCATCCAATTAGTAAGAAAGTGGCGAAAATTGCTAGAGACAATTTCAGTATCCTCACAGAAGACAGATCTAAGTATTTAAAAAATACTTAAATATACATTCAGGGATGTATCCAGGATTTTTTCTGGGTGGGTCGTGATCATACGTTTTTAGACCTTTTCAGTGGGAGACAGAAAAATCGATTACAGCTCCACCAGCTTGAAGCGGATGGCAGGCTCCAGTTTCAGAATTGCTGGAATTTAGATAGATTCCTGATGATAACATAATTAATGTCGAAATATTGAATCCCGACACGATGGCGTGCATTTCGTTACTTGGAGTATCTGTCTTTATGTTAACTTCACATTCACCTGTCATAAAAGTACTGAATATCCTGAGTTTTATTTTCTATCATATCTTATCTGAGATTAATCAGTGGACCTTTCGGTTTTTGAGATAGATTACGTCACGCAACTGGCAAGGTCTTTTGACTCATTGCTGGTACCTCATCAATGCTTTTTCATTTATCATTGTAAGGAGGCCCTAGAAAAAAATGTCTTTGAAAACAATGTGCACTTTTGAAATTTTTTTTTTTGGAGGGTGGTGGGGGGGGGGTCATACGACCTTCCCGACCCCCGACATTTCTCAACGTGTAGTGACGATAGGCACTGGCATTATGATATATAAATATAATAGAAACAATAGAAAGCCGTGATATAGATACAATCTGTGATCATACAATTACAATGCAGTAAATGAACAAAGGCAAGCGACATTAATATTAGGATAAAACAATAGAATATAGAAAGCCGCATCATAATATAGGGTGAGATATCATCGGCTCATCAATAAAAATCAAAATTTGAGACAGTTCTTAATGGAGCTCTGATCAATAAATGTGTATCCGCTAAGTATGCCAAGATCTCTGTTTAACCATGGAGGAAATAATATTAATATACTGTATTTCCTCCATGGTTTAACTCGTTACACTTTTTTTTATAAGAACAAATTTTATAAGAACACTGAGGCTGAAATTTCTTAAAAATTAAGAACAAAATAAGAACAAATTGAGGCTGAGGTAAAATGTCAAATGAGTTTTTTGAAAAAACAAAAAATTATACCTGTACATTATGTGCAGTAATGTAGGTGTGACTATGTAATACCCCTATAATTAGGTGTAGCCTACTGTCATTTGGGGCCATTTTTACCAGGCCTTTTTTCTGGGGCAATTTTTCCAGGGCATTTTTTTCAGGGCCCATTTTTGCTGTACAATAATAATTTCCTATGTTTTAAAGTGTTGTAAGATAAGAACAAATTAAGAACATTTTAAGCCTGAAATCGGCCAAAAAATAAGAACACTGAGCCTGGGCAAAATTTTACTGGTTCTTATAAAAAAAAAAGTGTTTATGTGTATTAAGACGTGGTACCCATCCGGGAAGTT
>NW_022696194.1:5220-12056 GCF_011630105.1 Anneissia japonica
AGATGTGTATAAGAGAGAGCGACACTGCTGGCGGCGCATTTCATAATAGTATAAACATACTACAGTATAAAAAATCATATAAAATACATATAAAAATAACAGTAAAAAATAAGAAAAATGGTTGTACGCGTCCAGAATGATGGAAACTATCTCCGTGTCTTTTTTTTAATGGTAGGTTTTGCTCTTGCTACAATATTAGGTTGCCGCAGTCAGGTAGTATTAAAAAAATATACAACACAGCTTTACCAATTCAACTGGCCATTTAAACAATATTGTTTATTATTACGATCGTTTACGTTTGTTGTTTGAAGAAATGTAAATATGGAAATACAGTTCCGTTAGAAGCAAAATACGAGACGAAACCCGAAAATTACTTTCACACGACAGATTAGTACATTTCGTACTGAAAGAAACCATAAAATACATGAATCTTTATTATAAACGACAAATACATGGATTGGTATTAATCAATTACATATAACGCTTCAAGGTATATTTTTGGAATTTACAAAAATGCTCTTAATTGATCCCTTTTAATTGGCTTTTGTATATGGCTATTTCCGAAGTACACAGAAATTATCTCTTAAACTACGCCTTCTCATTTCTTCGACAATTAACTGCATTCACATCGGATCTGAACGCTGAATCTCAACGTCCTAAATCTTACACACGGATTCGATTTTCTGCTCGCTTCGGTAGGCTTTCTGATCCGAAAATTCGGATTCGGTGTGAATACACTTTTAGTAGATGCTCCTTGAGTGGATTAAATAACTACGGGCTGAATTGTAACCAGTGACGTATCAAGCACCCCCTAATCATTCAGGCCCCCCTCCACTTCACCTTAGCGCCCACCCCATCATCCCCCATTTCCAACAAGCTTTCAAAAATTCCTCGAAAGTTTAAGGCATGTGCATACAATCATGTTGTGGTCTGCATTATATCGCTTATTTGTATACCCCCTGACATCGTTACACTTAAAGGTATACGGTACGTAGGGTATACGGTACCGTAGGCCTGTAAGCCTACTGTAGATCTAATTTGTAGTGTTACAGTCGCTGGACTGGAACAATTGCAGCCAACATATAGACCGTTTGGTTTATATACGGTATGCCTTGACTTGACATGGACATTTATTTAAATTAATGAAATGGCATATTTTATTCATTGTCATATAGGAAATTTTTGCATTTACCGCGATTTTGTAGGCTTACTGATTAGGCCTATGCCTGTTTGTGATTTTTCTGTTTTCAGATTCTGCCTCAATAGTTTGAAGAACAACCTAAATAAATTTATTTTATTAATTAACTCCCTTAATTTACAAAGCTTAGGTCTACTTTCTAGCTTAAATAACCATCATCACAAATCTTTGAAAATGGTAGGCCAACAAGAGATTCACAATTCAAGGCCTATATGATTGTGGCATCGTCACAAATCTTCGAAAATGGGACAACTGAACATGATGTTTATCTCAATGTGATAATAAATATTAGACATATGTATGTAACTTATGTCACCGGGATTAGAACCGAAGAATTCCCTGATTACTTTTGCTACTGTACCACACCTTTGGATTTTCCCATTAGGATACCGTACATTAATTGTTCTTAATGTAGGCCTTTTTCGTACTAACCAATAAGATATTTGAACGTGCGTTTTTACATTAACCTTTTAACAGTCTCTTGCCTCTCATCAATTTTGAGGCATGGGTGACCAAGCCTAATTTCTTCGAAAAATAAAGAGAAGAAGCAAAATCCAAGATTCCCATAGGGTTCACATAAAACAAAAAAATGTTTGTTTCAACGTGCTCACCGGAAGTTCAACTGTCCAATGCAAAGTTTGTAGTATAATCTAATGGACGTTGACATATTTGATGATAGGGTCTGTGATGATGACAAGCAGTCGACGACGAGAAACCACATTCCGAGGTATTTACGATATTTTGATTGCCAGCATCAAAACAACGCATGCATTAGCACTCTTTCTCTCACCGATGCTAACCTTTTTCGGCTTGTTCCTATTATCCATACGCTGAACTATATTTACGTCACTTCTGCTTTTCTGGAAATCTTAATGAATGTTATTTATTTTCGTAAACATTCCTTTTAGAACTTGTTTCATTTGCTGTGACGTTGAACTTTTTCTTCGCTGTTTGTTATCCATCGTTTTTCTCCGTCGAACCTCTCGAACAAGTTCATAGAAGGCTTCATGCCCATTTCTATCACCTAAACAAACCGATGTTTCAAAAAATGCACATGCTAAATCCTCAGCTAATTTTTCTCCTTCTTCGTATGACACTTCACGATTGTGTTCCAAATCGGTTTTATTTGCCAATATCACCATGGATACATTACGCGCTTTTTTAACTTCGTCCAAATAATTTTTAATTCGGAGAACTCCATCAAAACTACGGCGGTCTGTGACGCTGTAGATAACTAGAAATCCCTCACCCCACCGTATTTGACCCTCACGATGATTATCACCTGTCTCTTATACACATCTTTCGGATTCGGTGTGAATACACTTTTAGTAGATGCTCCTTGAGTGGATTAAATAACTACGGGCTGAATTGTAACCAGTGACGTATCAAGCACCCCCTAATCATTCAGGCCCCCCTCCACTTCACCTTAGCGCCCACCCCATCATCCCCCATTTCCAACAAGCTTTCAAAAATTCCTCGAAAGTTTAAGGCATGTGCATACAATCATGTTGTGGTCTGCATTATATCGCTTATTTGTATACCCCCTGACATCGTTACACTTAAAGGTATACGGTACGTAGGGTATACGGTACCGTAGGCCTGTAAGCCTACTGTAGATCTAATTTGTAGTGTTACAGTCGCTGGACTGGAACAATTGCAGCCAACATATAGACCGTTTGGTTTATATACGGTATGCCTTGACTTGAGCAAATTCATGCTATTCGTAGATCTACTACTGTAATTACCATAGAGTGTTTTAATATTCAATTAGGTCTCATTTATCAAATGCCAATTGTAAATAGGCCATATACTTAATTGCCCATTTCCTTAAAGAATAATGTTGCATTCTTTGTTTTTATTGTTAATACCATTGGCATATCTGGGGGAGGGGGGCTCATGTCCCCCTTTGGGCAAGAACAAATTCTAGACCTACCTTTTCAGGAACCGTGAGGTGGAATTTTTGTTACAATGAGAAAATTGGAAGTCGGGAAATCTATATTCCCGTGGCGACATCTAGGAATAAAATTTTCGCGGGGAGGACCCTGAAAACCCCTTTCTGATCGCTTGTGATGTCATTGATGGATGGTCAATGAGCGTATAAGTTTAGTAAAACAATTAACTAAATTGTTAATCGATTCATGGAAAAATGATACGTATGCAACGTATGTATACAATTACACACATAATAGGCCTATAAAATAAGAATGAGAAAAGTTGACCTGACCGTTTTCAAGAGGGAAAAACCTTTAATTTTAAAGAACTTAAAGTGTCATTAAAAGACATTTCAGAAGTCGGCAAAGATCAATTCCCGCCATATAGGAATCAAAATTTTCCCGGGAGGACCCCGAAAACCCCTTTCTGATCGCTTGTGATGTCATTGATGGATGGTCAATGAGCGTATAAGTTTAGTAAAACAATTAACGAAATTGTTGCCTGGTAATATTTTACTCTATAGGGCCTAGCCTATTTGTATAATGAAGGCACGGTTTTGTCTAGGACCATGGTTTTTGGCCAGTACGGTAGGTCTATTTTACTTATTGTATATCCATTATATAAATGTGAAGGGAAATTCAGTTATGTAAATTGGACATTTTTTCTAATTTACTATAGGCTCTTATGAATTTTAGCTACAAACTGATCACAAATAGAAACGATGTGGCCTTGCGATTTCAACTTTCATTTTTAGGAATTTTCGTTTCCTTGAATTCCCTACACTCATTTTAAACGGTATTTATGAACTTGGCCACAGGGGAATGTGTTGTGATCTTTTAAATTTGAAAAGTATAATTTAGAAATATAAGACAATTTGAGAATTATTGTTATCATCACCATCATTATTGTTATGGTTATGATTATCATCATCCCCATCATCAGTTATCATCTCAAACCTACCAGATTTTCCAACACTCGAGTTGCCGAGTACTACTAATTTGCATTCTGATATTTTAGTGTTGGTAACGGTGTTGCCTCCGTGATTCGGGGCAGGAACCGATAGCCGAATCATGCCGTATCGTCGTGTTACTCTGATATTATTATTCAGGTAGAAAATAACGACTTCTCCTTTTGACTAAACGGACCTCGGGCTATCCTCTTCCTTTGGTTAAGAACACAGTCTGTGTTAGTTTAGTCACTCTCCAAAACTCCTGTGAAAATAAATCCAGATTCTTGTTTTTCTATTCGGGTGCATTTTCGCATGAACTATTCAACGAGAAAAATAACATTCCATTATTTCTATCTAATTAATATGTGATGGTAGACATTTATTTTTGTATTATATACGGTATAAAACGATTTCATTTACAGTATGTCATTGGTCGTGTATGATAACAAACAAGTTTATATTCATAGTAAGTGTCTCATAAGATAGTACTGTATCATCTGCTAAGGATACACACGCCCACCGAGAGTTAGATCATTGTCATTTTCTTATATAGAACATTTACTATACATCCCTAAATATAATATAGGCCTAGGACAAATATAGCAATTGCAATAAACTTAAAATATAAATATAAAAATATGAATATAATAAACATAATGTTTTAGATGTATTTTGACTTTTGCTTTTTTTTTTTTTTTTAGAAATATACTATTTACATTGTAATGTAGTCCCGATACCTTATGTTTTCACGTGATTATCAATCTTCATAAACGAGACGATCATATCACTGCAAAATATAAACAATGTCGGTTTATATACCGTACCGGATGTAATTAAAGCTGTTACACTCTAGCCTAGGTGAAATGAGAGCGTCGGTTGGCCAGCAGTAAGAAAACGAGATTGGACGACATACACTTGGACAAGAACATTAGGCCTGCAACTGTCAATTCGTGTGTTGGTTTAACACACTGTAGATTTATTTTGATGTGACGTAATACTGTATACAGAGGACAGAAGAGTGCGTACAATACTACTACTACTATATATATATATATATATATATATATATATATATATATAAACCATATATTGTACTTATAGATAGCATGTTTAATCAGGTTTAATGATGACACTTCACCTTCGGCATCCGGATGTGGATGACACGTGGGCACCACTGAGGTGTATACGTCAGTGTGAAGAAATGTATAGTAAAATAAAATAAAACTAACTTTGTCCTTGTATCGAAATAGAAATAGTATACAGTACTTTGCTACAATGCGCATCATAAGCCGCCCACTGTCCCTGTAAAAGAGGCCAGCCTCCAATTTAGGTTCCATTGCAAATTTAGATTCCGCGCACCTAAATTCTATAAACTTGTAAGCTCCAAATAGTTTTAGTGAAAACTCACAGTTGGTAAAATACATTCTTATGGACATATTGTGTCACAGCCTAGGTAGTTACTCGTCCGATTATTCCACTTGTTCATTTACAGTAAATTTAAGACTAATCCAAAAAATGGTAAGGGAAGTTCACGTAACACCTGAGCATGGGTTTCCGCGTAGACAAGAGCCATCCCATGAGAAGTGACACATTTTCGTAAACGTGTATCACCGTAACATTAATTGTAAGCGGTTCGTTTTCCAAAATGCACTTCACCCGATTTTAATACAATTCCCTTATGTTTCTGGTGTCTTCTCGGATAATTTGGCTTGTGTGCACTTCAAAGAACCCAGTACGGTACATCTTTTCTAGACCAGTAGGTGTTACCCCGATGTTTCTGGTTCATACAGCCCCTTTTGTGGACAGACGAGAGATAGCTGGTACCGGTTTACCATCAGGTACGAAGAGACCCTTGGCTTATGGGAGCAGCAAGTTATTGTACGAGCTAGTCCATGGACACCTCGAGCGTTTTGAGACTTCGGTATAAAGGGGTATATAAATCGAACTACATTCCATTACAGTTAAGCTATCACAATAACAAATACAGACACGGTTTTCTGCTGGTTTCAACTAAAAACTCTATTTAATTGCCATTGGTTGATTGACAGATTCAACATCTGCCGCGTTCTGTATCGTGTTAGGCGAGAATTCACTATTTCATCTGCGTTTCCAATTGCATACCCATATATGTAAGTATTACATGTACAGTATCAGTATTGACTACCCTGTGTGACAACGTAGAATTAACATAGCTTTAAAACACAATTTCAAAAGCCAATTTTGCGCTCCACTCCATTACAGAAAGACAGGAAGTCCTTATGAAGACGCTCAACGTCATCTAGGGATTCTAAAGACCAATGATCGATGCGGAAAATACCTAAGAAAACACTTGACGCGCTCCACGTATTTGGTTCATATCGAACATAACAATAACAGACCATGATTGACATGGCTACGATGCGGTTTCACATGGAACATATCAGGCAGTGGCGTAGAAAAATATTTTTCATTGGGGGGGATGATTGGCGTGTTAGCCAGTGTCGTAACAGGCGCGGGGTGGGGGGGGCAGGGGGAAACTGCCCCTCCCTTGACGGTTTTTACCGGGCTGCCCAAGCCATCGTACCGGGCTGGGTAATAAGAGAAAAGAAAGAGGGGAGGGAAAGAGAAAGAAAAGAAAAGGAAAGAAAAAAAGAGAAAAATAAAGACAAGAATAAAAAGGAAGATATCATAATGACCAGACTCGCAACACCCTGCAACCCCTTCTCCACTTCAAAATCTCATAACTCCTTTGATCTATGCTGCCCGATGGCGTAACCA
>NW_022696194.1:15637-21798 GCF_011630105.1 Anneissia japonica
TCTCTTATACACATCTAGATTGTATATAGGCCTATGTATATATATGTATATATGTGTGTGTATGTGTGTATGTGTATATGTCTATATGTATATATATGTATATGGTATGTATATATATGTATATATATGTGTATAAATATATAGAAAGACAGCAATATATATATATGTATGAATATATATACTGTATATATATATACATATATATATATAAATTATTGTCATTTTAACATGTTGAATTGAATTGTGTAGAAACAACCCCAATTCTATATGTAGGTCTAGTTTAATACTGTTTTTGAAAATAAAGATTGAAATTTAAAAAAAAAAAAAAAATTATAAGTTTACTTTTTAAACATAGTTTAAAATATGAGTGTTTTAATGGAGCTATCTCATTCAATGTGACAGTGCATAGCAAAACATCCTTATTAACATTTAGGCATTTAACATCCCACTGACAATTATATGTTGATGATAAGTAACTCTGACACAACACACCATAGTGGTATTCCGTACATTACCCACCAGCACATTGCAAATGAGCCAACTTCGGTCGGCTTTGGGTACTTGATTTGTTTGCTCATGTATTTATCGTTATTGTCGTTCATTGTATACCTGTAATGATTACCGAATCAAATCAAAATAAGCGTGTGGTGAAATAACAGATTTTTAGGCCTACCTGAAGACGGTCCGTTAGGTAATTAATTCGGTTGCACGGCTTCGCTCTCCTTGTCGACAAACGACGGTGTCCACTGTCCGAATAAGTTAAAGAGAAATACTGTACTTCAGTGCAACCTCTCTCATTATCTGTGACCTTTACTGTCTGCGCAGACTCGCATAAAAATCAGTTGGCTACGAATTATGCCTATTGTGTATCCTATGTGTGACGTCTACATCTTTGCAACATTTACTGTACATGGGTGGCGACAGGATTTGCCCGACGAGGGGGGGGGGCGATGCCCTCGACGAGGGGTCAGATTTCCCTGACGAAAGCAAAGTGGGCGTGGTCGAGCCTCGATTAAAATGTTTCGAAAATGGCCAGGGGGCGAAGCCCCCGAAAATGTTGACGATTTAGGGGTTTCAAAGGCTTAATCGATTTCAGAGTCTATATGTAGAAAGATAATCAGTTTTTAGACTTCAAATATACTTGCCTTATTTTGTAATAATTCTGAAACTTCAGTATCTGTTGGGTTTATCTCCTTAAGTACGGTATTTATTATGTTCTATTGGCTACGGAGACATTTGGTTCAATCATAATATTGAATATTAAAATACATTGCTTCTAAGATTCTTTTACGTTTAACAGATATTGAAATCAAAATTTTAATTTAGAAAATAAGAGTTTATCCAAATTCAAATATTATGTTAATTTCAAAACCAATATAGCTTATAAATTCATTGCCTAAAACGCTCAGAGAGGTTATTTTTGGGCGTCTAGAACACACAAATTTCGCGGGGGTATGCCCCACCCCCTACGTATTATCTCGATCGGCCCCACTTTCGGTCCCGCCTTTTGGACATTTCTGGATACGCCCCTGCAAATACTTTAAACCACTAGATAGGCATAGAGTAGGCCTAGCTATCCCAATTAGAAAGCAGACTCTTGTTAAGAATACCAGAGTAGGTGGTTGTGTTTCTATTAAGAAAGAACTTCTCTCAAGTATTGGTACTGCAAAAAATCGCCCGGAAAATGATTTATTTTTTAGCAATGTCGCGCGGGGACGATTTAAATCTTTGACAGACCGGGGGTTGAATACCAGGGGTGTACATACCATGGCCTTTTTAGCTCAGTTGACAAGTACCCGAATGGTAGCTTAGGAAGTCCTTGAGTTCAAATCCTGATGGGGACAATTTATAACTTCCATCACCAGAGGAGGTTATTTCAATACCAAAGTTAATGCTCGATAATAGTTATTGTTCGGTTTGTTGTTAAATTAAGCAGTCTTAGCAACTCGTTATCTTGTGTGTCTGTGCGTTTGGACGTTCGGTTGCGGTATCTATCAAGATAGGCCGACAGGATATTCATCTTTCGTGAATCGCTATCAAGACTCTGGTTCAATTTAGTACCACAGAGACCAATCCTTTGAAATAGGGACAAGACATTGGATACCTTGCCATGCGCACCTAGATCAGGGGTGGCGCCAGGATTTGTCCGATAGGGGGGGGGGAGAAAGAATCCCCCCCAACAAGGGGTCCGATTTCCTCGACGAAAGCAAATAAAAGTGGGCGTGGTCGAGCTTCGATTAAATGGATTCGAAAGTGATCCAGGGCCGAAGCCCCTGAAAATTTCGACAATATAGGGGTTTCAAAGGCTTACTTAATCGATTTTAGAATCTACAAATATGTAGCAAATACATATAATTTTTTTTCTCCCCGACGAATTGTGCTTTTTCTCCCCGACGGAGGGGGGGGGGGGCAGCTCTGCCACCCCTGACCTAGATAGCCTACTTTCGGAATTGTTCTTGAAAGACGCACGTCATCTTCCTCCATGGTCATATTAACCTTGGTAATGGTTACGATGGCCTTGTTACTCAAGTGCAACCTTGATTTTAGCTACTTAAATTACAGCACGACCATCAAAGCTGGTTCGTATGATAATAGGTTTTACGTTTAATTATTACCAGTTCAAATTGTAGATGATTGCACAACGGATAAATATTTATCTAATTGATAAATGTTTCAAGACAGACTCAGGCTGAGTCTGAGTGATTCTTAATCTGAATATTATATTATCACTGTAGATGAATCACACAGCAAAATGAATCTGAGCATAAGTCTTGTTTGAATAATATTTATTTCGCATGCACACAAAACCTTATATTACTGACAAGCTAAGTGTTGCTCTGAGGCCCTTTACTTAAATATAATATTATTTACTTTGCAGTATTAGAAAAACAGATATATAACAGTTTTACAATTCTACTGTATAATATAATAATTTAAAAAAACCCAATTTATAAAATTTGCTAATAAAGTGTACATGGCAAGTATGAACTAAAAGCAATATGCCTACACATAGACTCTCAGTTGTTTATGTACCAAGCTGCTTATTTCAGCCTCACTTTACGTGGGAATTTGAGCACTGTTTCTATCATTATTGATCTTATATATATATATACTGTCTCTTATACACATCTAGATGTGTATAAGAGACCGATATATATGTGTGTGTGTGTGTGTTATATATGTATATATATATATATATACATGTCCTGATTTCCTGTGCATTTGCCAAATTTACTGCCTACTAGCAAGCTACTGGCATTTCTGCCAGGTAAATGTAAACACTGAAAAGTGTCTGTAGGAAATAATAATCAAATTAAAGATGTATTGTCCCTTGCTAATGTCAAAAAATCATTAAAAAAATAATTTTGAAATAAACTTGCTCATATTGCAATAGCATACAAATTATTAACTTGTGCATAACAATTTTTGAATTTAAAAAAAGTGTACTCTGATTTTTAAACCAGAAAATTATAATAAAAATAATAAAACGCTTTCAGTGACTGGAAGTGTGTCTATCATTTTTCGCTGTAAACTGATGGGTAGACATTTTTAAGTATACTAATTTCTATGTTCAAATTGATAACTTTTATGTTACTTCAAAATGGGCGAGTTAATTTCAAAAAATATTTTTATGATTTTTTTGGTATTTAGCATGGGACAATACATCTTTAAATTTTTGCTGCTTAGCACTAGGAACACAAATAATATATAACACATAGATAATAATACAGTGCTCAAATATATAGGAACATGTTATAAATCATATCAATCGTAAATATATATATAAAGTTTTACAAGGCTCGTAGATTAGGCAAGCATCTTAACAACCAAATCAGGAATTATTGTCTTGTTTGTCCAATCTTATTAGGAAGTATTGTCTTGTTTGTCCACTAACAGTCATCTATTTCTATTATGGGAAGGATGATTACGTTTCAGATTGGCATGAACTTCATTTTCAGCCTAAATTCCACAGGTTGGTTGCACATCATTCTGTTTTGGAGTCTAGTCTCCTTGGTCAATATTTTCAAGACTCAAAATAAAATCATACTCATCTGGAGAGGAATAAAAATGAAAACAAATCATTCATTTTTTTCCTAAAGTAATACAAATGCAAATCAGTTTTCCAGAGAAAGATCTTGAAAAGGTTTTGGGAAATTTCCAGCGAGTTGTTATTTTTTTAACATTTTAAAATAATTTGATAGAAATATCCTTTAGTTTCAGTCTAATGATAATTCAAGTGGCTATAGTTATTATTAATAACTCCTGACCTATACACAATGCAACATTATGAATAACATTAATGTTACCAGGATACAGTATACTAATGTATCCTTGATATATATGTAGATTAACTGGCACCTACTGTAATGACTTTTGGTATGCCACCCTAGTTGGTGGTAGTGAATACCTTTTTAAGATGAGGTTTGGTGTGGCTCACATGGCACAAGGTGATGGTTAGTGAAGGTAAAATAAAGAACACAGCAAAGGAGGGGGGAGGGGTGTATCGATACTGGGCAAAGAGAACTAATTTCACAAGAACACAGCAAACATGGGGTAACGATACAGCCACAGACTACTCATTTCACAAGAACATAGCTAGGATACTGGAGATCAAGATTCGAACCCAAGACCTTCTGCTCATCATGGGAGTGGGTTGGTTGAGGCACTTTACCACATCATTGTATAAGTGGGTACCTGGTAGGGTTAAAATGACAAATATGCTGATTAGTTGCTGCAATGTTATAGAATACTGCCCATGGTACTGAGTCTAAAATGTTACATAGGTGTTGAATCCAATGACTGCGGTAATAATAACTTGAAGTGCATATAGGCCTCACCATGATGCTTTACATAAGTCTACCATTAATATTGTTATTAGATACACTACCAACTGAGTTATGAGGCCAAGAGGTATTACACCTTTGGATTTTCCCATTAGGGCACATTTTTTTTATATAGGCAATGCGCAATAGTAAATCATATTACCATTGAAGAAACAGACCTTTGCTGTGGCCATAAGTTCGAACTCTGATGGGAACGTTTATTATATATTGCTCAAATATTTAAATCTATCATCTTTAATTATCACCAGTGGAGGTGTTTCTCCATACAACACAGTTACTGTAATATATCAGAGAGAAATGATTTATTACCATAAATTTGTTATTTATAATAAGGCATGACAATTGAATCACTATACCTCACCTTCTGTTAGTGGCTGTACTGAAAGTCTAGCTCTTGTGAACAAAGCAATGTGTGCAAGAGGTCCTCCTTTACATTTGTGTTCCATATGCAGTTCTTTGAGTTCTGACAAAGCTATGAAACGCTTCATCATACGAATGAACTTCACATCCACCATGAACCATTTAGGGTTATCAATTTTGGCAGAACTAAAGACGGAGAGGGAAAGAAAGAAAATCAATTAAATGTTATTTCTACACTGGGTCACCCTCATTAAATATGTTTTAAATTAAACAAATTTAAAAATGGGTCAACCAATTTTCAGCATTAAGGTATACAAAACTTTCATCAACTGTTCCAAGATTTGGAAATTTAGAAAAAAAAAAAAGAATTATGGCAGGTGCCCAAATGCAGGAGGAGGATTCCTTTGCGTATGTGCTAAACACCAATACTATTACAATTTTGCTTGTATTTTCTTTGTACTCAATTTGTGTCTTAAATCTTAGTTTAAAAACTTTTAAATTGGAGGCCTGTGCAAGTTTTCAATCTTACATAGGCCTTCGCAGATGCAGATTAAACCAGATATTGGCCACACCCGGCAAAGTTTTACTACACCTGTGAGACACTGATGCAGATTAAACCTGATATTGGCCACACCCGGCAAAGTTTTACTACACCTGTGAAACACAGATGCAGATTAAACCTGATATTCAGAGCCATAGATAGAGTTTGGCCAACTCAGTTTCACAGGATTCTTCTATATGCACATGTGATTGGGTCGATCGGGTCACGTGACTTACATCGGCCGGCCACGTTGTTACGAAACAATTAAATTGACGAGCCACAAACTAATGCGATAGGATAGGAAGTATGCAGATATGATAGAGGATTATTGCTATATTATCTGAAATGCTGTATGTTCTGCTTGGGGTTGATACAATCGATCCAACAAAAGAACAATTATTGAATGAATTCACTGG
>NW_022696195.1:0-657 GCF_011630105.1 Anneissia japonica
CAATAGTACACCATACTGCTTAGTTTTATATGTAGGTATGAGAAAATTAAACTTGCATCACTTGACAATTCTCAGGTGGAAATTCCTTGGGATTTTCCAGGTGGATATTTCTTTGAATTTCAAAATAGGAACCTGGTATTCCCATTGGAAAATCCCAGATTAGCACTGACCTACAGTATCAGGATTTTTCAGAATAGTTTCTGAAGTCATTTCAAGATGTCACAAAGCAAGACTCATTATATATTAAGGCAGACGTTCTGCTTTGATCCATTTGGAGTACATAAAAAAAAGAATAAATCAGGTTTAAGGGAAGTAACTGAAAAGCTTATTGCAGACCATCCAAATCTTAATCTTAAAAGAGGACAGAAGATTTGCACACAATGCTGCAAGAAGCTTGCAAAACAACAGCCAGAATTAAAAGTGTGTGAGTTACCATTACCATCTGTAACATCAACTAGCAGTAGTGAAGATGATGGCAATGGGAATGTTCCTGGTTCTTCTATGGATACTGAATTTCACACCTCTGTGAGTGACCTACAAACATTGAATAAGTCTTTGGAACTAATAGGTGAATCACCTGTTGACAAAAAATGACTACAAAGGGACAAGTATGTGAAAGGTAAGACACGGAAAATTGGTGAAAGTGTCAAGAAAAAG
>NW_022696196.1:0-4368 GCF_011630105.1 Anneissia japonica
CGCCGTCAAATTTCGCGCGAAATCCAGCGATGACGATGAGGTCAAAGAGTAGGTTCAAAAGAAAGCGTACTTACCTAGGGCCTATTGCATATTCATCATCCATATTAATGAGCTTCTTAAGCAAGGGTAGGTAGGAGGAGGAGGAGAGCATTGACGTTTTTGCACCATGGAGATTGATAATTCCTGTATGTACAAATATCATTCTATTTATATATTGATGTATTACACAGAAGTGGGTTTCTACTATTTTGCAATGAAAATTTTGTTTTTATTTGCTACATTGTGAAGTATAATCTATTTTCTGCCGGGGGTGGGTAATTCAATTGTTACATATCCTCACCTATAATTAAAAAACTATTTGTTTTAAGGTTATATATTTATTACTTTGCTTTTGATTAATAATCGTAATCAAGATCAAAGTTTTTAAATAAATATATATTTTTAAAATGTGGTACTGTACTTACTACACTTACCACCACTACTACTACAGTCTGTATTCTTGAATCTCGGTTGAAATGGACTGAGCAATAAAGTTTGCGCATGCGTGTAGCGATTTTAGAGAAGGTTGCCCTTTCCCTTGATTTATATTTCCCTTGTTATGTTTCAAATGAATGGCGGTAAACAATTGGAGGAGCATCTTGATGAGATAGTTTGTTCATTTTTTACTATCTTTCACTTGTTGTAAACGGAGACAAATTACGAATAGTTTATAATATTGGTTGAAGCAAGTATGTTTAGCCATAGCAATGCTTTTAACTACTGACTGTTTGCTCTGTCTTTTTGTCATGTGTATACAAAATATGTGGATTTCACCACCAGGCGCCGGGGATTGAGCAGTAAATTCCTGCTTGTCAGTGGCTAGAAAACGGGGTGTTTTACCTAGGGTAGGCCTAGCTAGGCTGACATCTGATAAACTACTAGTCCTAATTTCAGCCGGCTATAGCAACAGCTGATCTGTACATACATATAGTAGTAGTAGCCATAGTAGGCTAGACCTATAATATAGTATAAATATAATTATAATATAGGCCCTAGCCTAGCCTAGGCCTGCAGTCCAGCCTAGCCAGGCCTAGCCCTATGCTAGGCCTTCAGTTCTAGACTACTACTATTACTAGGCTAGTAGAGGCCTAGGTAGGGTATTCGCAGGTAGGTAGGGTTTGTGATTACAAAATAATGAATAAAATAATATTTTCAATCAGGCCTTAATAATATTTTGTACTATTTCACCCACAGGAACTTTGGTTTTACTTTTAAAATATCTTCCAGAAGTTATTATTATCTGTTGTTTTTGTGAACACTTTCAAGAAATGCTTGGATGCTGTTGGTGGGTCTAAAAGGCTTAACGCCTAAAACTTACACATTTAATAATCTACCTAGTGTACTATTAGGACCTGAGAAGGCTAGTGGTACCGTTATATTGAATTTATCATTTTAACAGGCTAGTCTATTTTAGGAATACTGTAGGATCTGGCTTGACTACTACAAATTAACTAACCTAGGCAAGGCCTAGCTTGGGTAGAACATTTACTAACTTATATGTTTGTTCTCTTTCAGATAGCACCATTTAAGCTGTTGGATTGCCATTCAAAAAAGCAATCTTAAATTAACTAAAGTTTGCCACAAGCAGATAGTTTCCTGAAAAAATGGAGGAAACACCAGTTCCTGTTAAGAAAAGGTTGTCTTTATCACTTGCAGCTAAAGATGTATGCTCCCCTTGCTTTAGCAAAAATGCTGTAGAATCGCCAATGAGTAGCCTTGCACACAGTCTGATTGGTCTGTCGTGGTACGTTGAAATTTATAAACCATTATATATGTAATAAAAATTGTACACTCTTAAAAACACAAACATTAAGAAAACCCATATTGATTTTCAATATTTAGTTTTTTCCGTAGAACATCAGGGGATCAGACTTCTAATAAAAAAAATGGAATACTGTATCAGTATGGGTCCTCTTTTTGTTAACAGTATAATAATGTCTCAGCTCAGAGGGTGCTTATGATGATATTGTATTATTTATATGTTAAGTGTAGACCAAGGTTTATTTCATGTATTTTTTTTCAAATAATCAAGCAAAACTGATTCAAACATTTGATTCACATAAAACTCAAGGAAGTATAAATAATAATGTGTTTCTTTCAAAGTGAAATTACTACAGTTAATAATAATAATAATAGTTGAATAATTTCTAAGTTGATCTTATTGTACATGCCAAATTAATGTGTTTTCCATTATTAACAATCTGTAAGTCAAATTTTATCTAAGTTGAACAATATTTCAATGGCATTTTGGATTTAACTTAGGCAAGTTCAACTGTATTATTAAATTATGGTTTTAATGATCCACATAAAGCAGAGTGTACATTACTCTTCAACTAATGGGTTAAAAGTATAATGTGGTTTTATTTAAATTATTTCTACCATTTACGGATAATAATGAACATAGTTGTAGATACTTTATAACAATTGTAAAATAGTGTGCAGTACTAATTGTGTTTTCTAATTTGTAACTTGAATCAATCTAATAAGAGAAATCTTGACTAGTATCATATTTATAACCTAAGTAATCAAAGGTTGATTTCATTTTTGCAGTGCTGGGGGAACACCAAGAAGACGTCTGTCTTTGTGTGAATCACCAGCATCATCTAGATCATCTTTAAGCTCTGACGCAGGTAATTAATAATTGTAGCAGTGTACCATAATACAGTAGTTCATTTACACTGTATGTGCAAGTCTTATTAGAATAGATAGACTTGCACACTGCTCCATTAATTTAGACATTAATGGCCAAATATTACCAGAAGATTATTAATCTTAATGCATAGCTCAGCAAAAGTTAGCTTGTGTGTGTGTGTGCGCTAAACTATGGATGTCCGTTTTTAACCTTTGGTACCCAGTTCAATTCCATCCGCTGTTCTCCTTTTGTGCACATCGTTTAGAGACGTTTAAGCTGTTTGGTCTCATGCAATATTGCCCATGAGCATGTTAAATGATGCACTACACTCTTCGGAAAAGATACAGATTTGTTTCCTAGTTTATTGCCACTACCAGATGGACCCCATTGAAAATATGTCTTTGGATTTCTGTGGGTTTCCCTTGGTGTTCACATCGATTAATGTATATCTAAGGCATGACATGTTCTGAAAGCCTGCCACCCTCCAAAAATATTTATTAAAATATAAACACTTTTTAATTGTTGGTATCTTTACCACCATTGATAAATCATGGTTTCAGATTGATGGTGATTCAGAATTGTACATCCAGCGCTAACTGTTGCTTATTTATGTGCAAACATTTTGCAGACCTATAAAACAAATCCTTTGTTATTTATCATTAAAGCTTTGTGTTGAGCTATTTTAGAATACAGTTCCTGCTTGAAACCCTCAGTAAAAACCTATTGCGTGTTGAAAGATAATATATTTTTATTCATCTTTATTTTGGACAATCTCTAAACTCCTTGATTCTTAATATTTTGCATACCAGGTGCATAGTTCTGCACCATTTTATCTTCTAGGTACACAGTAACTCTTTTTGCTTTCTGTATAACCCATTTTTCTTGAAGATACTTTTTCACTGTTAGTTTCCAGTGTAGATTTATTAAAAACTAGAGTTAGTTATGGACATAATTGTAATGGAGCTTAGCTCTGGTGGAAACAGTGTACAGTAGTAATAGGTTGTACTAATGGACTTATTCCTGATTTTATAATACAGTTAACTAGATTACCTGCTGCAGAAGCTTCATTAGATACAATGTTTTTATTTATCAGAAGAATATATGTATCAGGTTGACAGCTGTGTTACCACTACCCAGCTTTATTTTCTCAACTAAAGCAAATCCCTAAAACAATGGCAAGGATATCTGCTTTGTGTTAGTCTTAGTTTCTGCACTGTGCTTTGCGGTTCCTCGTAGACAGATTTAGCCCTAATCAATAATGCCCTGCATTAGGCCTGCCATGCAGTAATTAATATTATTCAACTCAACAACATGGCTTTCCATTCAACATTACTACTTAATACATTTTCTGATCTTTGTACCTCCAGTCCTGTCTTGGGTGGTGTAGACCAATATCTTCTGATGACGTCTTGGAGTACTGTACATTTCTACCTTGCAGCTTAACCCAGTATTCTCCTGAAGCTGTTTTAGCCGTCAATTTTACTAGTAAAAATAACTGACCAACCAGTAAAAATTATGTGTTGGTAGAATAAAAAAATCACTTATTAGGCATAGGCTGGCCTTCTTTCAATAAACGAACATCATTCCAACCTAGGCTATGATTATGTATTGTTTTTTTAAGCCATTTAACGCCACTTAAAAGTGGCAATACCTTACATTGCACACTTTAGCTGGCTCTACATGGACAAATTTACCAG
>NW_022696197.1:0-822 GCF_011630105.1 Anneissia japonica
TCTCGAGATGATCGCTCACGACCTTTGCGATCACGTCGCTGTCGAATCCGAATTCGGAGGCAAAAGTAATCTTGGAAATCAGGGTTTCCTTCGTCTTGCGCCGCAACCACAAGCACGAACTCCCGTGTTCGGCGTGTTCAGAAAGAGGAAGGTCGTCCGGCTCCCATCGGCACAGCGATACTCCGCAGAAGAAAACATCTAGATGTGTATAAGAGACAGAGGCATCGTCATCACATCGGAGTACGCGTCCAGACACATCTGGCATCTGTCAACGTCCTCTAGCGCCCCTGTCTTCCTCGTCTTCAAATTTTGGAAAGGTAGCGGTTCTCTGCATAATTTCCTTTTGCATTACCTACTGATAATAGACTGATTTCGAATGAAGACAAATATGCACAATAACAACTTTATATTGTATTTTGTAATAAAGACTTTATTGAAGACAAAACAGAATATAAGATTTCGTGTTTTTCTTTTTTTTAGTATTTAATGTATCGGAACATTTTTTTAAAAATTTTATTCCGAAGACGGGTTGTACTTCAACATCTTCGAGAACAGCCAGTCGTCCAGTTGCTGTTTCAGTTCTTCGTCTCCGTACACAACCGTGTCTTGGTCAGAAATGTCCTGTTCGTCCGACGATTCGACTGGAAGCTGAGAATCCTCCGGAAAGTAGTCGGCGAGGTTACCTTCTCCGGCTGTTCGTTCGTCGTCGACGGGAAGTTGAGAGTCCTCGGGAAAGGATTCCGTTAGGTTTCCCTTACCGTCTGCGGTCTCAGCTTCTCTTCGTTCGTCGCCGACGCCAACAGTTTGGGAGGTGCTTGCGTC
>NW_022696198.1:0-978 GCF_011630105.1 Anneissia japonica
CATTCTTACATTTTTATTTTATAACATAATTATGTCATGTAAGCTATATATAAATACACAAAAGCAAATGTATATATTGGTTGACATAAATTGTCTACACAATTTTATATATTTTATTATGAATTGTTTCACTGATAGGAATAATTTTTGTATTATTGGCTAAATTTTTGCAAATTCAACTGGTTGCTTACATTAAAATAATGACTATAATTTATTTAAGTATAGGCCCAGTGGTAATCCTAATACTTATTAAAACTGGAAAATTAAAATCAAATTCAATGAGCTACTGTTTTTTAATGTGTTGCGATGTACCTTTGTTTGATCTATGTGGTATAAAAAAAATATTGAAGATGTTGTAGAAGGCTATTTTTTAAAACATATAAAATTTCAATATGTGCATAATTGTCTTGTGCATTTTTCAATTTTAATAGTAATATTATAAAAGCAGGTAAAATTTCCCTGCTGGTGTGCCTCTACCCATCTCCCTTGTGCCTTAAAATTTAGATATACAACCTAATTTAGCACTATGAAAGTAAGCATAATTTCAGTAAAGGATACTGCCCAGGCCTACTGCTACCACTAGTCATTTATATCTAAATCTTGAGGCTCTTAGTGTTAGACCTCATTAGACCAGCCGTAGGCCTAGACTAGGCTAGGTACTACTGAAGCTACTAGGCCTAGCCTAGGCGCACTTACAAACTTTTACACAAAATAATTATGATATTGTTGTACATTTGCAGTACAGTGTAGAGACTCTGCACTTGTTACAACACATTGGATAGATGAAGCTAAATATTTGCTTTTAATAAAGAAATCTACTTGCACATTTTACATGCGTACCGGTACATGTTCATTTGTCAAAACGTCCATTGGTTTCATATTTGTTTGCTTTTGTTCATAAATATTTTGTTCAATACAAAATTATTCATTCGTCTACTCAGTATCATTTGTCTATGTCCGTCCGATACGTTTGTTATT
>NW_022696199.1:0-687 GCF_011630105.1 Anneissia japonica
GAAATATTGAATCCCAACACGATGGCGTGTATTTCAATACTTGGAGTATGTATTATACTTTCTTATGTACCCATATATAGTCTAGATTGTGCATATATGATCATGATGTGATGTTACCATAGCCATGTTTAGGCTTAACATACGACTCACCCTTTTCGCCTTTCAGTCCTCTATTACCTGGAGGGCCTTGAACGCCTGTCAAAGGTAAACATAAATGTGTAAAGTAAATGTAGGCCTTAAAGTGTGTATGGTTGTTGTTGGAATCATCAAGGAGGTGTTCTCAATTATAGCAGGGAACATATCATTGTTCCCTGATTATAGTGACGATCGAAATAGATTCTACACATAATATGTTTCACTTAACACGTGTACCTATAGGGGATTATTTAAAGTATTTAACAACTTATATTTATTTTAGAATTGGCATAGTTAGTAATTGTGTAAGTACATGATTATATCTATTATAGGCTTTATACTTGTCCAGCTCAAAATCATTGCGACTCCTCGGGATTTGTTTATTTTGTGGTGTAAGCGGTCCGCCAACTATCTTTGGCTAGAAAACATCTTGATTTTACAGTCCGTCAGCGATCATGTATTAAAAATAATAGGCCTATTAAAACTGAACATAAAGCGGTATAAAGACAGTGATTGAAGGTTATTGGAAGCACGCTGGAAACATCGGAATTT
>NW_022696200.1:0-572 GCF_011630105.1 Anneissia japonica
GTAGCCGATCATTTCGGTCGCGCTTCGTTTCTATGGAGCGCCGAATATTTTTTAGTTCGTGAATCGGTTTATCATAGGCTTAATTATTATTGTTTTGCTATCTTTCAACTAACAAAATATCTTTCTACTACATATATTCTCTTTCTTCCATTTACGGTGATATATTCATGATTGCAACATGATCTTGTGATTGAAACAATGGAATTTAGGATGTGCTTCATTCTATTCTTTTTGTTGCGTTTTCATATACTATACTTTAATAATTATGGTCAATAAAATGTATCTTTGATTTTAATTGAATTGAATATTGTTACCATCTGAAATCTATTTCATAATTTAGTTAAAACAATAATCATTCAATATTTAATCTGATCTTTTTATACAATAAATATATTTATTTTTCTTGCAGCTTCCTGAGTTTGGATAAAACAAGAGAATTGAAGGAAACACGAAGAAATAAATGAATAATACACACATCATTCTTCACTTTAAATCTTTAATACCCCTGCACAGTTCATAAATATGAATATATATTTATATATGACTTTATCATATTGGATATACCTAGAAAC
>NW_022696201.1:0-758 GCF_011630105.1 Anneissia japonica
CCACATTTGTAGATGCACTGTAGAAGCCGCCGCCAGTTATAAAGCAGTTCATCATAACTATCCCCGCCACAATACAGGTCGTCGGCAAGTTTGGCAACCACTTCCTCCTCGATCAAGTCTCCCAACACGCGACATGTAAGCTTTTCGAGGGCTGTCTCAGACCCGGGCATACCCATGGCGCAGCGAGCGTACACTCTTACGCTACGAAATGGCGTTGCTCCGCCGCAATATTTCATGGACTCTTGAGACAAGGGTATTTGGTAAATGGCTTTAGTTAAGTCAGTGGTAATGAGGTGTTTCCATTTGGCAATATTTCTAAGGACGGAATTAACATCAGGCATTAGTGAGGGTTGGGGCTTTGCGTAACGTCCGACTTCAGCAAATGCTGTGACAAGACGGAAACCACCGCTTTCCTTCTTGACCAAGAAAGAAGGGTTTAAATACTCCACCTGGACACCAACGTCTTCTGGGCGAACGAAAACACCATTTGCTCAAGTTAATCGAATTTGTTTTGCAGCTCAACCAACTTGTCACGAGAATACTGAGGAACCCGACCCTTTCGTTCAGGAGGCAGAACGGGTCCCATGTTGACTACTGCCTGAAATGGACCAACTGAGCCGTTGTATGCCTTAATCACAGGGTCAAAGACGGAGTCGTACTCGATAAGGACAGAATGGAACTTTGATTTTATACCCTGGGGTACAATATTATCTGGGTCCAACTTAACTTTATCAGAATGAGCCGAAACAGAAATAGGC
>NW_022696202.1:0-1484 GCF_011630105.1 Anneissia japonica
GATTTCGTGAAGCGTTCCACCGAATTCTGCGAGATGCACGTCGAGAATCTGTTCAGGATTAAGATAATAGAGAACGAGCTGGAACTTTGGCGGAAGACGAACCTCGCGGATCAAGCGTGCGCGGATCAGAAGAGGTGGCGACGCGAGATGCTTGAAGAAGGAAGGGCGATGATCGTCGACGAGGAACGGTTCAGCAACTGTCTCTTATACACATCTAAAGTGAAGGGGCCAAAGTGTTGTAAAGAAAAAAATTCAAAGAATTTTGGAAGAGCGTGGACGAGAACCCGATGGTAAGACTTGCCAGGATGAACGAGTCCGACTACGACCTGGCTGTGCGCAGCAACGCCGACAAGGACGTCAGCGCCGTTCCGAGCAAGTCGCTGGCGTACGACGCGGTGGAGAAAATTTTATTAAAAATCTCGAAATCGACACGAATAGATTGCTCGACGAAATCCGCTCCAGAGAAGCCGAGATCGAACGTTTGGCGTCGGCGATTTTCGAAGAGTTGGAGTTGAACGAAGATTTGGAAGAAATCCTTGAGAACGTGCAAGACGAGTACCACGAACTGAACGGGATCGTAGAGGATAGATATGTCGTATTGGACGAGCTGATTAATTTTAATTAATTATTTTTTATTTTTAGAGTACAATATAATTTTATGAATGGAAAAATAAAATAACGATGTACATTAATTCGGCATTTCTGTGTATTTATTTCACATCTCTATAAGTGTTACATAACGATCGTCGGTCTTACGATCAAAATGTCGAATGAAACGACTATACTGCACGTTCCCGTCGAGATCATGTGCGACATCTTCCGACTTGCGGCCGACGACTCGGTCGCACTGTTGGAATTGGCAAACGTGCACCCGCACTTCGAGGACGCGTTGCGCAGCCGACCCGCGACGGCAGCAAATGCTTTCCAAGATCTGGAACGCTGCAGGTCGAAGATCTCGAAGGAGACTCTCTTTCGACTACTGACGCACGACGTCGACGACGTCGAACGCATGCCCCACGGTCTTCGTCTGCACGTTTCGGACGAGGACGACGAAAAGCCGACGTTTCCGACCGAACTGCCGACGAAGGCGTTCTCCATGCTGTCTTGGTTGACGATCGCGAACGCCCGTCTCGAACCCGCCTTCCTCGTACGCGCCTCGACCACGCGGATCGCCTCGGGTACCTCGAGCTGGAAGAGTGCTCGGGAACGCCGTTCGACGTAAGTTATCGACCGGCGAGGAGGAAAGTCGGTCTGACCTTGAGGTGCGTGGACATGAACTTGTCGTTGACGAGGTTGGTCGCGGCCTTCGGCCCGGACGGAAGCGACGACGCGGTCGGTCTCCGTTACGCGGTGTTCGTCGACTTCGTCGTGTCCCGGAAGAGAAGTTTCGACATGACGTCGCTCGACGGATGGTTGAGGATCTACAAGGGCGTGGACGAGGAGAACGACCTCGCGAGACACCTCAACCTGTCGACGGTCAGCGA
>NW_022696203.1:0-745 GCF_011630105.1 Anneissia japonica
GAGAGATAGGCTAGGCGAATTGACAAGAGAGAGTCACCGGCTGACAAGAAAGATGGGACTGATATTGAATGAAACGTATCTCAGTACTATTCTTTTTATTTCCTTATTTATTTGTAGTTATTCTAGAAACCACAGATTATCATTAACAGTAAGTACTTTAAGACCGTGTTTATATTTGTGGACTATTTTAGTATTATCAGTTATTTGTAATTCTTATGGACGAAGTGTGTTGTGGGCGGGGAGATAGGCAAAATGTTGCAGTTGCTTATGGGAGCGTCGGTGCGGCGAGCTTTTCGTCTTGGTGGCCTAGACTATTGAGGCCTAGCCAGGGCCTAGAAATACAAGGTTTTACGCTCATGGCATTAGGTAGAGTGCTACCCTAGAACAGCTTGCTTATACCATTTTTAATGTGTATGTCCTTAGATAGTCTGCTATTACTGATCTGTGTATGTATTCTTATTATATTTTATAAAATTGATAGAATGTTATAATTATAGAAGGAAGTAAAAACGGCATAAAATATTTCTTCACTCATGATTTTGAAACAAGTTCTAAATAAAATTTATATCGAACATGTATGTATTGGGATTAGTTTAAGGCCAATATTTAGCTAGGTCTAGGCCCTAACTGTGGAACTGAAATTGTTTAATTTACTCTTAGTTTAGGTATATTTTTTTACCAACTGCTTTTCACTTTGTACAGTAATTGTTCTATGCAAATTGCAACATAAAATGAACTTCCAGTT
>NW_022696204.1:0-193 GCF_011630105.1 Anneissia japonica
CATTCAAATCTCTTTTGGTAGTGTGGTGGTCCTGTTTTACTAAAACATACTGTGTACTTTATTTTAATCATACATTGAAGAAAAAGGATGCAAAAACTTAGATTTACATTAAATAACTTGTGGCCGAGTTGACTTGTGGCCGAGTTGATTTGTGGCCGAGTTGACTTGTGGCCGAGTTGACTTGTGGCCGAGT
>NW_022696204.1:205-699 GCF_011630105.1 Anneissia japonica
TTTTTGTGGCCGAGTTGATTTGTGGCCGAGTTGACTTGTGGCCGAGTTGACTTGTGGCCGAGTTGACTTGTGGCCGAGTTGACTGTGGCCGAGTTGACTTGTGGCCGAGTTGACCTGCACCCCCTAGCTAGGCTCTTTAGTAAAAATAATACTACTACTCTGTACTAGGCCTAGTAAGTAGGCCCTGCTGTAGGCCTAGCCGGCTCTCAGCCTAGGCCTAGGCATGAATTTTGGCATAGGCCTAGGGCCTAGGCCTAGTCTAGGAAGCCCTCCTTTTTAATTAATTTTATACGGAACGTAATTACCTACTGTACATTTTGAAATTCATTTAGTATATAGCAGCAGGATAGTTCATCTATGGAACGCCGTTACTGCCTTTGGTGGCTCTTTTCCGTTCGGCGCATTTGTTATTCGGCCCTTTTAACATTATGTTCGGTGCTTTTACATTACGTTCGGTGCTTTTTACATTACGTTCGGTGCTTTTTACATTACGT
>NW_022696205.1:0-1473 GCF_011630105.1 Anneissia japonica
AAAATTAGAAACCGTATCAGTTTCTGATTTGTGTCAATTGGCATCTGAAATACCAATTAAAAAAAATATAAATTCTTTGATGTGGGGAAAGCTGCCATATTGGGTTAATTATGAACACTTGTAATATCAATTGGAATTTATTAAATACTGACATCATATTTACATTATATAACTATATTAGGGAACTACCGAGATAGGGTAGGCTATACTTACTAAAATGTAAAATTCTATGCTAAATTGATAATTTTTTTTTGAAAAGATCTTCCTATGCTGAAAAAAATATTCATTACACCTATGTCTCCAACTCAATTCTGTTAAAAAATTATTGTTGAGTACTTGAACACAACCAGTTGGCACAAATAAGTTAATAAACACTTTTTATTTTTTTACGAAACTCTGAAAAGATATGTTGCAATTTGTAGTTGACTTACTGTGTAATTAATTTAACATATTTATTTCAGTTATTTCCAGAGATAGACAACTTTTTTTTGCAAGTGCAAGATGAAGAATTCTGTCAGTTTGTTGATGTATGTGACACTTTTACTGCAGACAAAAAGAGTGTGTTCAAAATTGTCGAAGAAAATGGTAAGAACTAGAAGATTTACAAACTTGTTGAGTATATTTCTACAACTGTAGGCATTTACAATGGAAAAATTTGTGGGGTTTTCTGCAATCAGCATAAACTTGCCCCAAGTCGCTCTTTTAAATTTCTGTGCAGCGCCACCAACACCTGATATATGTTTCATTGCTCTGTATGCTAAAGAGAGGAAGATGACCTCAAAAGTAGAATACTTGGCGCTATTAATATTATCACACCTAACATTTAGTATACATTGATTAACCCTGATAATTAAGGCCTGTGATAAAGGTTACAATCAGCACAGTGGAAAAGAAAACTTCTTGTAAAATGAGAAATTTGATCTGAGAAATTGTTAGGATCATCATTGTGGTGTCATCATTGGTCCAAAGTTGAAGAATTATCATCCACATTTAACTTTTATATAATGGTGAACATTTGGAATTTGCCTGAGTTAACCAAAACAGAATTAAATCTAAAGGTCTGTGACTATGTTATTAACAAGTATGTTTTTCTTGTTGTTCTGCTCGTGAGGAAAACTTTTTTATTTTTTGAATAGAATTTTAAAAAAATCTACCCCCTCTTGTTGGCAAGGGAAAGCACCTTAAAAAAATTGGTAGATGGCAGTGAACATTGAAAATAAGTATGCTTTTTTATTTTTTTAATTATAAAATTGATTTTTTTTTTGTGTATCATTCTGTTTTCATCCCTCATAGCAGAGAGAAACTTACGAAAAATTGTATTCATAAGATTTCAAGTTTCGACCCTTATATTCCAGGTGTATCATTGACCCGGACATTTCTCCTAACAAGTTGATTTTTTTTTTAAAAATTAGGTCCAGAATTATAATTCGTAGTACATTAAACATATATTTAGACACTTAATTTGTCATTTTA
>NW_022696206.1:0-551 GCF_011630105.1 Anneissia japonica
AACTCAGTAATTTAAAATAATATTTTGCCATATAACTTACAATTCCTTTGTCTCTTCCTCCTCTGCTTCTTCCTCTGTCTCTTCCTCCTCTGCTTCTTCCTCTGTCTCTTCCTCCTCTGCTTCTTCCTCTGCTTCTTCCTCTGTCTCTTCCTCCTCTGTTTATTCCTCTGCTTCTTCCTCTGTCTCTTCCTTCTCTGCTTCTTCCTCTGTCTCTTCCTCATCTGCTTCTTCCTCCGTCTATTGCTCCTCTTCTTCTTCTTTCTCCTCTATGCCTTCATTTCTTTAAAAAAAATACATACTAATGACCTTTTGACCAACTTTTAAACATAACTTAAACCAGGTACATTTTGTATGCTTCAATTTTTTTTTCTTATCAACTTATCTTCCTATTTGCAAGATCTGAAAACAAGTAATTTGTAAATCAAATAAATGATTTATAATTACTCAAATTAATATTAATATTTTTAAGGAAAATCGAAAGCAGACCCCCTCAATAATATTTTAATTTTTAGAGGAGTAGTTATTGAAAACTGTGTTCATTACAATTGTTG
>NW_022696207.1:0-972 GCF_011630105.1 Anneissia japonica
AAATTCTTTCCTGGGATCATTCAAAATGAATACTTCTAAAACATGTAAATATGCATCAGTACACGTTATACATAGGCCTAATAGAACACAGGCCTAAGCGTGATTTAAAAAAAAACTTAAATCCATAAATCTCAGGCCAGGTCTTTTAAGATAGAAATGCGATACTGTGGTTCAATTTCGTTTTTATCCCTTTCCAAGTTTCTTTAAATTTTGTTTAATAATACTACTAATAATAATAATAACAATGATGATGATGATGATGACGATAGTAATAATTGATAATAATATTAATAGCAATAAAAAGTGAAGAAAATTGTGCTAAAGACGATAAAACGTTGTGATTTGTTGATCATAATATAGTATATAAAGTTAAAGCTTAGTAAGCTATAGTAATGCCTAAGTTGTCCTGGATATTAAATAATTCCCTGATAAAAAATCATGAGAAATTTGTTGGCGTTTCATTTTGACTATAATGGTAATGTGATGATGATGACTTTTACTATATAAAAGTGTCATTTCCAGCCATCTCGAGATGTACTATTTCCTCAAATTTTCTCACCTCAGCCCCAGTCATGGTGGGACTGAGGTTGTGAAATCACGTTTTTGAAGTAGGCCTATGTAAAGTACATACTCAAAGACAATGTTTTTAAGCTTTGTTTTCTGTGGTATATCACACACACATTAATAAGATCTCTATGGTTGTCAAAATTCCCTGATAAAAGATCATGAGAATTTTTTTTTTGGCGCTTCATATTGACTAATGGTGATGTGATGATGATGAATTTTACTAAAAGTGAAATTTCTGGCCATCTAGAGGTACCGTACTATTTCCTCAAAATTTTCTCACCTCAGCTCCAACCATGATGGGGCTCAGGTGGGTGTCGAATCACAAAATGCTCTCCCCCTACATTTGAAAACAGTGACACAGTACACTTTCTGGATTTACAATTTAACAACAGTGTAGAAAGCATG
>NW_022696208.1:0-663 GCF_011630105.1 Anneissia japonica
AATGGGAAAACCAATAAAACAGCAAACGGCCACATAAAGCAAAACTATTTAAAATTAAAACGGAACAGTAGAGAAAATCCGATCAGAATGACAAAATAAACTAAGCATCCACTGGAAAGAATCCCAATATCTGCAGATGGATCCGTTTGAACGTGTCGTTTGGGTCTACATCCTAGCTGCACTGATGAGGCCTGGAAGGCCGAAACGGATCCGTCTGCAGATATTGGAATTCTTTCAAGTGGATACTTAGTTTATTTTGTCATTCTGATCGGATTTTCTCTACTATTCCGTTTTAATTACGTATGAAAAAAAAATTGTTGCTCATACTTTTTTGATTTATTTATGTCTACTCTACATCATATTCAATTTTTTTAAAATATAGCAAAAAAAAAAATGCAACCAACCAAAGTTTGCTGGACTTATTCCTGATGATGACATAATTAATGTCGAAATATGGAATCACGATGACGTGCATTTCGATACTTGGAGTATGTATTATACTACCTTATCTGAGATTAATCAGTGGACCTTTCGGTGTTGGACTGGGTTGGTAGTTTTTGCTCATTCCATTTTAATCTTTTTTGTTTATCCTTTATTACTCTTGACTTACTTTGGTCTTTGACTCATGAAAGCATACTGGTTTCAGGGGCGGATTTAGGTGGG
>NW_022696209.1:0-513 GCF_011630105.1 Anneissia japonica
AGAAGTGATTATTCACATACCTCATGAAGAAAATGGTAGTCAACATATCTCATGAATATTCATGATGAAAATTATAGTCAACATCATTTTGAATATTCATAGAGTGGGAAATGGTTTGTCACCACACCTCATATAGTGAGTGTAAAGGCAATTCACCACACTTCAGGAATATTCATATACTGTAATTGCTGCGAAGCAGCCAATTCATATTCTTGACAGCAATTTAACCTCTAAAAGGTCATTGTTTGTCAAAAATCAATCGCCTGAGACAACTGAAAAGCGGAGTTTCCTTCTTTCGTTCTGCCGGGTAAAATCAATTACTTTAGGCGACGTTTGTAGACTAACCTACTCGTACTAACGTCGGCATGTCGCGACGCTGGAGTACTATTCAGCGTTTTTACTATATTTCTAGGTTTCCTATTTCTACGTTTAATCGGCTCATGTCTCAACCACAATATTTTGAGGACAATATTATTTACGAACCCAGTTAAACTTATTTACTAGCCTATTTCA
>NW_022696210.1:0-769 GCF_011630105.1 Anneissia japonica
TAACGTTTTTATATTATTTACTGTGTATTTTTATGTATACAATTTATCTGTAGTGTTAATCACGGTGTGTCCCGCTTTTGAAAAAAAGTCCTGCTTTAAGATTCAATCATGGAGAAAATAAAATATTTTCTCCATGATTCAATGTGTCCCGCTTTTGGACGTTGAGGGGTTGGAATGTTTGACCATGGAGAAAATATTTTATTTTCTCCATGGTTTGACAGCGGTCACCGGTTCTGCGAAATGCCTAGGCAATTAGGTGGTATATGCCAGGTTCTCGAAAATTTTTGTTTGAAATTTAGCGAAAATGGTGTCAGTTATCCATTTTACAGACAAAAATAAACGCTTCCCTTCAAACACCTCTTTCGAATAAACCCTTCTCTAGAATCGCATAGGGTGTCTATTGTTTCAGCCAGGCCCGTAGGCATGATTTTCGATGGGGGGGGGGGTGCGTTTACAACCGAAGTGGACCTTACGATGGGCGACTGCCAGTGACGTAGAAAAATATTTTTCATTGGTTGGGGGGGGGATGATTGGCGTGTTTGCCAGTGTCGTAACAGGCCCCTCCCCTGACGGTTTTTACCGGGTTGACCAAGCCGTCGTACCGGGCTGGGTAATAAGGGAAATGAAAGAGGGTAGAGGGAGGGAAAGAGAAAGAAAAGGAAAGAAAAAGAGAATATAAAAATAAAGACAAGAATAAAAAGGAAGATATCATAATGACCAGACTCACAACAACCTGCAACCCCTTCTCCACTTCAAAAACTGTCATAAC
>NW_022696210.1:778-1075 GCF_011630105.1 Anneissia japonica
TGATCTATGCTGCCCGATGGCGTAACCACTGGGGGACAAGGGGAGAATATCTATCTTTGAAAAATCTTCTCCACCCCTTTATAAATGCCCTTTTCATCCACTGAAAGTGCATAAAAACCTCAAATTTCGCGCGCTTCTCGCGCATTTCTTGTTAGCATGGGCCAATTTCCTCTAAGAATTGCACATTTTAGGGAGCTTTGATCAATTCCAACGAAATTAGAATTAAAAACAACGGGGGACAAGGGGAAAATATCCATCTTTGACAAATCTTTCCCAACCCCTTGACAAATGCATTCT
>NW_022696211.1:0-76407 GCF_011630105.1 Anneissia japonica
GAGTGGGCCAAGACAGAGTGGGCCAAGGAAGAGACTTATATAGCAATATAATAATAATAATAATAATAATAATAATAATAATAATAATAATAATAATAATAATAATAATAAAATAATAATAATAATAATAATAATAATAATAATAATAATAATAATAATAATAATAATCGATTTTTACTGCGCCTTTTTCCATGTGATACAAGGTGTTGGCGATATTTTATTATTGCACCTGGTCATCGGATCCATAATCAAAAGCACAACGTGCGTGCAATTTAATGCCGATACAGACTAATACTTGTAATACCACATCATCCTACCAGGTAGGCCTATCCATTTATTGGCCTAGTCCTGTAGGGCCGTAGCCACGAGAACTGAAATGGTCAGGTTGCGAAACGCGAGCAGTGATGATTGGGGCTAGGGGGCCGCCAAGGTCCCCAGGTCGGGGTTCAGGGTTCCGGGGCCATTAAACCATTAAACTGTAATATTATTCTAAACCATTAAACTGTAATATTATTAACATTAAGCCATTAAACTGTAATATTATTAACTAAGACCAATCAACACATAACATAAAACATCATAAAAAAAATTATTTTGTTTAATCTTTCCTCGTCGGTGCTTGCATAAAACGTGATTTGGATCAACATGATGATATTGATAAACAATCGAGATTCTCTGTACAATATTATGCTAAACATTTACAGAGTGGACTTCCTTATGTTGTGGTCATATTAGACTGTAATATTATTACAACAAACAACATAAAACATATACATATCAAAGTTATTAGGTTAAAGTTCTCATGTCGGTGCATGCATAAAACGTAATTTCCTAAAATTTGGATATGCTTATCTGAGATTGACAGATAAAATTCTCTATACTAGGCCTATATTATACTAATTTAACGAGTGGACTTCCTTGATTTAAGGAAATAATTTATATATGTATATTGAGATACACAAAGTTTAGTAGGTTAGAAGTTTAAAGGAGATGACTTCCCTACGTTGTGGTCATATTAGACGGTAATAATATCATTAAAACCCATTCAACAAAAAACATAAAACATAGGCTTATCAAAATTATTAAGTTAAACTTTCTACTTCGCTGCATGAATAACGTAATTTTGGGATATATGAGATTTACATAACATCTGAGAATGTACTGAATATAAAATCTTTAATATTCTATATTTTAATCAGATCTACCAGAAATTCGGAGATTGGCTATAATGTAAAGCCTTGTAATGTAAAACTGGGATCCAACAGGCAGTGAATATTCCATTTTGATTTAGTGTAGATGTTTTTACATATTTTTATTTTATTTGAATTCTTTTTATTTTGTATGATTCATATGTTAATCTGGATGGACAGAGGCAAGTGTAAGTAAAGTGTTTTGCCCGGGGACACAAGCGTCGGTCTCGAACTCTCGATCTCACGATCAGAAGCCCAACACATTAACGCTGCGCCACACGCTCCTATAATGGACAATATGAAAAGTGATAAATAAGGGAGGCTTCTTTGATAAAACATGGCTGGCCTTTTCGGCTTCCAGTTTGGCTTCAAAATTAAGCACTTAAGATAGTATAATACATACTCCAAATATCGAAATGCACGCCATCGTGTTGGGATTCAATATTTCGACATTAATTATGTCATCAGGAATGAAAAATTTTCCATATTTGCAAGCTTATATGCACAAGTGGGCCTACCAAAAGTGTTTACCCAATTAAAACATTACCTAAAGTATGGGACATAGCTACAGTATGAATAAACTAAAAATCAAAGCATTCTAACCCTACTGATCAAAGCTACCTACAAAAATTAAGTAAGGTCTTTTGAAGCTTTAAGCCCATTGTTAAGTAATGGGTGTGTCCTCCGTATAGCAAACTCTTCGTTACAAGGATACACCAGTTTTGCGAACTGTCAATAATGTTAGTATTAGAAAATATTAAACCTAATTTATTATTTGGGATTCAAAATTTGACATCAATTATGTCATCAGGAATGAAAAATTATCCATATTTGCAAGCTTATATGCACAAGTGGGCCTACCAAAAGTGTTCAACCAATTAAAACATTACCTATATAAAACATAAGACTCGGTCGATCCTTAATTAGCTTAACATCGATCAATGTGCGCTGATGACCCAACACTGGAGGGTGTTAATCTGCAGAAATAGAAACAGAAACTAATAGCATGATGCACATTATTTTGAAAAATAACACAAAATACCTCTCGTATCATAGTTGTGATGTTAAAAGGTTTGTGCATAGCCGACTAAAATAAAAAACAATACGAGACACGCTACTTATATCGACATCATATAAGAACTTCTCAGCTCTAATTCAAAATAGCAATCAATTTAGATACACAATAATAATTATTTTTTTCTTTTATTCGTTTCATCGTTGAAAATATGATAGATTAAAAGCACTTTTGATGATTTTGCTAATTTAATACCTTTCGAGAAATGGTTTCTGCTTTCATCTTATAAATCTTAAGGCTAATTAAATGAAAGCGTAAAAGATATAACATTTTGTCAATTTTTTAATACTGTATTATACATATAATATAATGAACTCGATATTTAAATGCTTAACAACGATTATGAGTGCAGATGACCCAGCGCCGGAGGTTGTTCTGCTGAAACCAAAGTACCAGGATGCAAATTATTTTGAAACAGAACACAACATAGTTGTGATCTGGTGATGTGCATATGACTCATTAAAAAGGCTTGTGATAAAGACTAAAAGAAAATAAATAATACGTAACTATAACGAGACACGCTACTTTTATTAAAATAACGTAAGCACTTTTGAGTTCCAGTTTAGTTTACACACTAGCGCTTTTGTCTTTGAAACTGACCTCAATATAATTTATTAATAATAAACAAATTATCTAACTCATATTTAGAAAGATAGGGTGGAGAGATGCAACATTATTTTTACTATCGGACAATAAAAAATGACTTCAGATTTTACAGAACAGAGGAGCAAAAACTTGAAACAAGCTTAATGAGAAATTTCACAACGAAGTAATTCCAATGTTCAAAGTTTGAGCAATCTTATTTTACCAATTAAAACTCTCTTTATGGTATGAAATCAAAAATTATTATATTTTGCAATTAGATGTTCCTAGGACAGAATATAAAGAATACGTTTCAGATATAAAGGAGCAAACATATACAAACTCACAAGTGTAAGTATTTACAAAAAAATATTTTCCTGAGGCAGGGCGCCCAGTATGCAGGAGGTGAGGGCCAGAAAAAAAAAGGGCAGATGTAAATGACAAAACTGTAAAAAGGTTCATTAGTTTTATTTATTCAGATGATAAAAATCAGTGCACAGGTAGTCAGTGAATTGCTTACAGATAAATCAAAATATATGTTAACCTACTGCAAATGTTTAATTTGCGAATTGTTATTTGAACATCCCACATTTACTATATGCGACAGGATAGCATTCGTTTAAATAGTTACAAATGACAAGATGAAGGAAAAGTCTTATCTTGACCTGACAAAACGTAAGGGGAAAATTAAGTATTTACAATAACAGATTTGAAAAGCTGGAGTGATGTAATGGTAGTAATTGAGTGATCAAATTTATTACAACCTAAGATGGTTTGTGGAATAAAGAAATGGCGGTCTATTTTTGTGTTAGCTCCGACTCTTTTGATTTTGTGGGAACCTGATGATCTGGTGGGACCCCTGTTAAATTCAATAGCGACATTAAGAAATGAAACCAGTCCATTGATAATTTTAAACAGTAAGATTAACCGGGCATCTTCATGACTACGACGTTTGAAAGACCTCCAACCAAGTGATGCAACAATTGAGGTTACACTTCTGGTTTTTGGTCCGTGCGAAGCTCTGACGCAGAGCCTCACTGTTGTTGTTGTCGTTTTGTACACATAAACTAGAGGTGATTTCCAACAAACGTTTATCGCCCTTTTTTTTTAAAGTTAGACTCCATGGTTTCCCTACACCTATAGACAAAACAAGACAGCTAGGGGTTTTAAACTTTAAAAGCGTCCAGCGTCGCCCGCTTTGAACGCACGTGCAGGACATTTTGAACAAATAAACTAGAGGGGATTTCCAACAAACGCTCATTGCCCTTTTAAAGTTTGACCCCAGGGTTCCCCTACACCTACAAAACAAAACAAAACAACAGGGGTTTCAGCAAGGACTGTACATTAGGAAGCAGGTCACTTCGGCCCAAGCCAATTCGGCCCAAACCAACTCGGACCAAAACCAACTTGGCCCCAGACGGCACTTCGGCCAAAACCAACTCGGCCCCAAACCAACTCGGACCAAAACCCACTCGGTTCAGACAACAACTCGGACCAAAACCAACTACCCGAATGATACGGAATTACCTAGATGAATAGCGATCGTGATTACCCATTTACCTAAATGACAATTATTATTATTATTTTAGTAATATTATAATTATTAATATTATTTATAGGTCTATTGTTTTTTTAGTATAACTACTCTTATTATTTATTTTGATATTTATATATATTTTGATATATATTTTGTAATCATTATATTATGATATTTATTGTTAATATTATTTTAGTATTATTATTATAATTAATAGTATCATATATTCTTATTACTTATTTTTTATATTATCCGAATTATTACTAGTCTCATTAATTATTTTTTAGAAGAATCTTAACATACCTTTATAAAATAATGTATGAATATAAAGCAAAACAAAATACACGAATATAAGGATTTATTCAGGTACAATTCAAACTTGATACATACAGAGTTCTTTTTTTGTTTTTGTTTGTTTTTTTTTTCGCGACGGAAAAGTTTTAAAGTACACGATAGGTCTGTTATTTCGGGCTGGTTTTTTTTTTCTCCAAAAAATCTAAAACTTTGAAATTAAACATGTACACTACCTACTGTTATTTCTGGTAAATATGATTTTGGTATACCGTGTTTATTTCAGATTGGCAACACCCAATATGTTTTTCAATGAACGTAGCACCTTGCAAAAACTGACAATAAAAGTCAACTATTAATTTTTCAACACAGCTGGGACCACCCAACTATTTTAACCTGCCGTCTTGGATAAATCAATATCATATACAGGTGCAGTCTTTGCGTCAGTGCGCAAAAAAATGAGCTTAATACGCCAGAGATGAAACTCTTAAATTTTGTATGCATGATTAAATATTTTTTTGAGAATGTTAAACTAATAAATATTTCGGAAATTATAAAAGAAAAGGAATATGTTATCATGTTGGAGTTGCCGTCTGGGCCGAGTTGGTTTGGGGCCGAATTGGTTTTGGGCCTAGGTGTCGTCTGCGGCCGAGTTGGTATTTGGTCCGAGTTGGTTTGGGCCGATTTGGTTTTGGGCTTAAAATAATATATTGGATACAATCACTCTATTTATTTACCATGTATTTGTTGAATAAAGATTTACGACTATTTAATAGTATAATTAAAATATCAACATAATGTTACATTATAGGTTTGATTTCTTCGGTGTGAAATACACCAAGGAGGACCCACGCCATTCCGAATTCGAGTGATTAACTGTTCCCTGGTGTTACACTGGGCTACCGTACATTGGCAGAAAATCATTACCTTTTTCCGAAAATTATGCATTCTTACAATGTTGAAAACGTAACGAAAGCTTTTAGATGAATTTCATTTTGAAATAAAACAAAATGAAACAAACTCTTACAGAGCTGTATAGAGTACCGCAGTCGTGTTGTCACGACGCCAGGTGGCGCTCTCTGTTGTCAACGGACGTTAGTTACCGTGTATTACGCCTGAATGACTTCATAGGCTTTCTGGAATAGTCATTTTAAAATCTAAAATTTTACCATTAAAATGTAGTAAAAACACAAAAGCTCGCATTATATTAGTTATCGAACACACATTTAATCATCAATTAAGATTTACTAAAAAAAAAAAGTAAGATCAACATCTTAATAATTACGTTAGAAATTGGGATCGATAGTTTGTCAATGAAGAAAATGGCGTCCGGTTGAACTCTTTTTGCAACGATAGCAACGGAGTAGTATCACGTGGTATCGTGACGTAACTCTGTAGTATACAGTACTCTATAAACAAGAGCAATATATAATAAACAATATGAAACTAATGATGAGACACGCTACTTGATTAAATCAACATAGGCCTTTCAGCTCCTGGTTTGGTTTCATAAGTTTGCACTTCTGTTTCTCAAACTGAGGTGTCGCCATTGCTGAGCCTGTGTAAAAATATCATCCAATCAGCTGCAAGTTACATGAAGTTTTTGTTATAAACTTGCCATTTTAAAAACTTCCGAACGTCATCATTTTAGTCCTCTTTAGAGTTTGCAATTTGCTTCAAACGAAAATAACACAGTACCTACAAGAAACGAAGCAGATTTGATGGATAGCTAGAAAATAGCAATCAATTTATATACATGTATATTTTTAATTTATTATTTTTTCTCATTTTGATTAAAATAATTCCTTAGAGATATATGATTGATAAAAGCTCTATAATTTATGACTTGCTAATTTTATAGTTGGGAGAAATGATTTCTGTGTTCATGGCTAATAAATTTTTAATTTTAAATGTCGAATGAAAGAATAAAGATATAACACTGTCAATTTTGCAGTACTGTATATTGTACATAAAATTTAATGAACTCGGTCCAGTGGCAGATTCAAGGGTGGGGCCAGAACAAGTCTAAGATTGTATTTCAAGCCATCTAGAGGTGCAATAATCATAAATGTGTGTACCATGGTGGGGCTGAGGTGGTGTAGACCCTCCATCTTTAAAAGTCCCTCCCTGGCCCCTCTATCTATAATTCATGGGTCGCCACTGCAGTCGATACTTAAAATCAATGAGTGCTGATGACCCAACGCTGGAGGGTGTTAGTCTGCTGAAACAGAAACAACCAGGATACAAATTGTTTCGAAACATAACACAAAATACCTTTCGTATCAAAGTTGTGATGTGCATATGACTCATTAAAAGGCTTGTAATAAAGCTGAATAAAATAGAATAAACAATACGTAACATAACGAGACACGCTACTTTTATAAAAATAACATAAGAACGTAGTTTAGTTCACACGCTAACGCTTTTGTACAGTATCTATACCAAGGGATACGAGATACGAGATACGAGAAGCTTTATTGCTATTTTTTATCATAAAAAAATTGAAGTTGAAAAATAGACCAAGAAAACACAGTACAATAACATCACAAAAAAGGACACGAAACGCGAAATAAGTAAAACATTTCATGAAATAAAACAAAGTAAAAAAAATTACGAAAAGGTAAAAAAATAAAGCAAAAAAGGGATTAGACCTAAGAGAGAATAGAATTGGGTATATTTACAATTTTATATACAATTACAATATATACAAGGAACAGTGAAATTACACTATGAGATTTCACTGTTCCCTGATCTACACTGACCTCAATCGAACGTATTAATAATGTTAAGCCAATAGGCCTAATCAAATTTGGAAAGGTGGGGTGGGGAGGAGGTGCAAACATTTTTACTATAGGAGAAGTATGGTTGCGCTCCCCAACTCTGGTTGTTAGCGTGTTATATGAACAGGGGTGGCGCCAGAGGTTGGGGGGGGGGGAGAGCTCCCCCACCCCCGTCGGGAAGAAAAAGAAAAAAAATTGTATGTATTTTCTACATTTAGCTTCTAAAATTGATTAAATAAGCCTTTAAATCCCCTAAATTTTCAAAATTGTCGGGGCTTTGCCCCATGGACCACTTTCGAAACCTTTTAATCGAAGCTCGACCACGCCCACTTTGCTTTCGTCGGGGAAATCTGACCCCTCGTCGGGGGAATCATCGCCCCCAACCCCGTAGGGAAAATCCTAGCGCTACCCCTGTATATGAAACTCCACACGGGCCGTCTCGGATTGAGTCAACGATACTAACTTTGAATTATTAGGAACAAGGGCAGGCATTTCGCAATGTCATAACGCTCGAACATTACTATTATTGTTATTTCTATATGTTTTCCTACGGTAGGCCTATGCGGTAGGTGATGTACGCCTGTGACAACTTTGAGTTTATTGTATATTATTAAATTGTTAGTATAATACTATCTACAGCAACAACAACAGCTAATACCGCCTTCTATAAAACGTAGTACCAGTAGTAGATATGTGCTATCAATAGGCTAGAGAAATAGATAGGCCCTTCCTTAGACTAGGCTTAGGCAACCTTGCTAGGGTCTTAGGCATAAAACAGTCACGCTTCACATGGCATTAATTGAAATTTTGAAAAAAAATTGATAGAAAGCATGAAAAATAATGAATAATAATAATAATAATAACAATAATACCAATAGCAATAATGATATAATAATTACAATAATAATAATTATAATAATAATAATATAAAAAATAATTTAAAAATAATAAAAAGGGTCACTAATTTAATACACAACTATGTTTTTAAATTACGATAAAATTGCTAGAAACTTTTAAGAAATTTGATAAAATTCTTGAAATTTATTGCGCGTTTCTTTTGAAAGTGGTAGACTGATTTTTGTTTAACAAGCAACGTATGCAACCCATAGGTCCTAGGCAGCGTGATCACTCACAATTTGTGATATACCCAATAACTGGGTCAAAATTACCCAAGATTCAGCAAAAATTGCCCAAAATTACCCAAGATTCCTGAAAATGCATTAAAATTTGAAAACAATGTGTTTTTCGCATGTATAGTTTAACTTTTAGTTCAATTTATAAACCATTTTTTATTGTAATTGTTTGTGTAAATTATTGAAATTAATATTCATGAGGTGATAATACGGATAGAAAAATACGCCCTCAGTCGGCCAGTGTTATTAGTAGATCAGTGATCAAGTTTTATTATGTAATGCATTAATTAGGTAAGATCAATGGCAACGCAAATCACAAATAAACAATTTTGAACCCATGTTTATAGCAATTAACAGTCAATTAACAATGTTATGTGCACTTTGTTGAGTTTTGCTTACTTGAATGGACTGAAATATACTTTGTTACTTCTTAATTCTTCCTCTATGACAAAAATATTTAATTGTCTTAGTAAAAATAAAATACCCAAGGATCTGAACGGAATACCCAAGAACCCATGACCAAGTCAAAATACCCAAGATCTTGGGTAAATACCCAAGCAGTGGTCACACTGGTCCTAGGAGGATGGGAATGCATGGCCGGCGAATTTTAGTATTTCGTGGTCTGGATAATCAGAGCCTATTGGAACCTTTACAGCGAGAAACAGTAAGCATGATGGGAAGGTTAGGTGAAACTTAATTTCCTTTACAGCGACAGTAATTAGGCTAACAATACTAAGGCGGGAATAGGTCGGGTGAACAATAATTAGGCGGAATAGATTGGTAATCATATTACGTTCGCATAAGCAGTATAAGATGAAACTGTATTGACATTTACTGGCAGTTCGTTGATGGAGTTATTTAATGCTTTGGGTTAGTGGGAGACCTTGTCCCTAGCTGCACTCAACTGTTAGTTCGCCTGTTTTGTAAAGCTATTCATTGGTTTTACCTTGAATTTGCGTGTAGTATGTTCCCATACAGCTTCCTTTTTTTTGGTTTTAGCTGAGTAGCCTGTACGACCGTTGCCACGACTATTTCTTTTTTTGGACCATTATTTATTTACTTATTTATTGAACGAGTGTACGGCTCGAGGGTGTAGTTTTGTGAAGAAAACAAAAAGTAACATTCTTTTAAGACATCTAAACAGCTTGTCGTACCATTGCTAAAATTGATAAAAGTAGGTCTGTAAAAATTAAGGGCATTTTAAAAGTGGTACTGTATGTTAATTCTATTCTTTAGTTGATTATTTTAATGTACGGGGTGTATTCCACACATTTGCATACTACTAAAGTCTGGGTTATATTATACAATGTTAAGTGAATCTGCATGTTGATCGTATTTCCAATTATTTCCTCTCAATGTGTTGTGTGATAAACAATTTTTTCCTCATTATTTATTTGTTTTCCCAATGCAACAACATTTAAATTAAATAAAAATGAATAAAACAATTCTCGCTTATAGAAACAAACAACAGTGATCAATAATCGGTTGATTTAAAATAAAGAGATTTATTATTATATAATGATATATGTCAGGGGTGATTTTTTAACATAATAATAATAAGTCATACTACTGTTTTATTTTTTTTTTAAATCAATATCATTCATTATAGGGGCTTTTGTTTTATTATTATTCTTATTATCATTATGGTAATCAGTTTTTTTTCTCATTTATTTGTTTTCTCAGTGCAACAGAATATAAGTTAAGTAAAAATGAATAAAACAATTCTCGCTTATAGAAACAAACAACAGTGATTAATAATCGGTTGATTTTAAATAAAGAGATTTATTATTAAATAAAGAAATGTCAGGGGTGATTTTTTAACATAATAAGTCATACTACTGTTTCATTTTTTTTGGAATCAATATCATTCATTATAGGGGCTTTTGTTTTATTATTATTGTTATTATTATCATTATAGTAGTATAATAATTTCTATAATTAATCGACCAAATATTACTATCTATAATTTAACTATTGTGATCGTTCCTTATAATCGTTGATGTTGGGCAACTCGGACAGCGTCGTATGATTTTTATATTTATTTTTTTAAATAGCTAAAGCTATCTGAAATAAATATCTAATAAAAACCAACAACAATTAGGCCTACTTATGATTTTGTATCTCTATTAAAAAACTCAACAGCTTTAAAGCTGCAACAAAGACTACCTTGCCGATCCGATCAAGTGCATTGACAATCAACAAAATTTCAAATAAATCAATCACTATTATAGTCGAAGAAGTTTTTTTTTCTTTTTAATTTCTTTTAGGCCTATTTAATTTTTAAAAAAATATTGAAACCAAATTTCGCCGTCGCAAATAATACTAATAATAATATTAATAATAATAAAATGTTATTATTATTATGATTATTACAATTATTATTATTATTATTTTATTATTTAATATTACAGTATAATAATCATCTTCACAATAAAGCAATCCACCAAAACTTCTAACAACAGAAAGTAATAAAAAAACATTTTTTTTTTCTCATTTAGTGAAAGTTGTTGTCTTGAATCGTGTTTTAAATGTGCAATCCAAAATTGTACAGTATTTAATATGTTGAAGTTTGTCGTTGATGTCTTGGGTAGCAGAAAATTAATTTAGTACTTGATGTATTTGGAATCACCGTTTTGACAGTGGCACATACCATGGGCCCAGACAACATTTTTTTCTGTTTTTACTATAATCTATATATTAAGATAGGCCTACATAAATTGATGCTTTCTCAGTTGAATGCTTGTGTTTGTATGAACGGTTGGAAGGAAGATAAGCGCATAACGTATTTATTCGAATAACTTAACTCCCGCTTTGAATAAATGGTTCCTATGAATAAATGCCCCCTAAAAAAACCGTGAATAATAATAATAATAATAATAATAATATTAATAATAATAATAACAATATTAATAAAAATAATAACAATAATAATAATAATGATAATAATAATAATAACGATAATAATAATAATAAAATAACAACAACAACAACAACAACAATACAACATACAAATTCAATAGTAAGAAAGATTGGGGAAACAATATATAGGTCTAATTATATACAATATAAAACCAGTAAACATAAATAATTAAAACCTTAAAATACAGATAATGAGGCTAAACAATTTATGTCATGAAAATTTTGGTAGTTGACATTGCCGTTTTGGTCTGTTGCCGTTTTGTGTGTCCGAGCATTTCTAAACCATTTCTAAACGTTTATTCTTTAGAATCAGTAGTATAGCAGTTAACTATTGCTATATTTTACACTACTCAAAACCAGAAACTCAACGCTGCCTTTTTATACTTTCAAAGACCATGTTGTACGTAAACACTGCCTAGGCATAGGGATATCGTAATTACAGTAAAGTCAATTACGGCAGTTCACTCTGTATCGACTGTATACACTTTCCTCTCGACCGACTGCCAAGAGATTTTGGCCTACCCTAACCATGGAGGAATTAATTTAGTTTCTAAACTAAAATAACTCCCAGCTCCATTCCCTAAAATATGGAACGCCAAAAGGACAAACTACAAGTGGCAGAAGCACAAAACACAGTCAGCAGTGCAAAGCTCAGAGTCAGCAGTGCAAAACACAGAGTCAGCAGTGCAAAACACAGAGTCAGCAGTGCAAAACTCAGGATCAGCAGTGCAAAAAATAGTCAGCAGTGCAAAAGTAGAGTCAGCAGTGCAAAAACCAGAGTCAGAGCAGTGCAAAAATCAGAGTCATAATCAGAGTCTGCAGCTAAGAGTCAGTAGTGCAAAACACAGTCAGCAGTGCCGAACTCTAGCAGCAGTGCAAAACTCAAAACACCACTCTATTTCACAGTTTTTTGGCCGCGTGCTTACGGAAGGTGTTGATTTGAGAATGGATAAAATGTTACGATCACTTGGGCACTCCCAAGTGACCCATTGATAATTTATTATGTCCACATAAACATCAATAACATAATAAACTAATTTAATTTAATTTATTTAAATAAGTAATTTAACAAATATTTTTATTGATAATTTATTTAGTCTATTAATATAAATATCTTACCTAATTTATAAATAATTATTTGAATATAATTGATTTAATCTATTTTTTTATTAACGATTACATAACTAACTAATAAATATATTAATATATAATCTTAAAAATATTCACAAGCTAAAACACTGCGGATGAAGCGTAACGTTAAATGAATTAAACAAGCAATTGATAAAATCAAAAATTTATGTGAATGGAACGTGAACAAGAACTACAACGTCCGTAATGATATTACGCTTTTCCACAAAGAATTAAGAAATTTCAAACGAGTATATTCTTTACTGTATAAACCGACAATATTATCACACAAACATTGCAGGGAATATAACGTTGAATTACGATTTGAAGAGCAAGAACTTATAAACTCCAAAAATGATTTCAATTTAAACGAGAGAGTTTTAATTGAACAGCGGCAATAGAAAACGCGTCTGAACGCCGATTTGTCGTCTGGAATAATTTGGCGATCGCGTCTAAGGTAATGGCTATTGAGAAATATATAAAGTTCAAGGACAACAGAAGAAATTCTTCTGCACCACAGTTATTTAGAAGGGACAGACAGAAATTGTGTATGTAGGCCTACATTCACTAGATACAAACGAGAAATATTGTTTTAGTTTGAACAAAATCATATTTTATATTTGGGTTTCATGTTTATGTTGTTAAATTGAATAATTTCTTGTACACAATTATACATGCTTTGCACGATAGACAAGTTTTGGCTTGGAATTTGTTCTTTTGCACAGGGGTATTATCAAAGTATACCTTTTTGGCCCTGTCACTTGTACCCCTCATACGTTAAGAATAATAAATACATTTACCTGAACCTGAATCATGAGAGCATAAGCTGCTCATGGACGTTGTGTGGCATCAAAGACACGGCTATAAGCGATAACATTCCTTGAAACATCAGTTTCTTTAGTTCGCAGATGGAACGGAATTTTATGGATATGGCACCTCTAAGACTGCCTGAATTCGCATTCTCAGACATTGCAATTTCATTTTCTTGTTTCACCAAAGTGAATGAATCCCGTTCCTGCTACCACTAAGTACGGTATTTCATTATTTCATGAAGATAGCTGATAGTTTTCACAATCAACCTGAGCCTATCTCAAAAGTTTCTGTTTACGTATATGACCATGTACTGGTAGCTTAATCAAAGCCAGTTTGAGTTTATAAAGCCCATCGACCAACTTAATTCAATCACGCATTCGCCAGGACAAACTCATTCGAAAATTCAGTCTTCAACTCTTTCCCCGTATCTGGGATACATTTCCACAAAAAAAATAAAGCCTGGTTCGCCGACTCCTTTGGCGACGCTTATCGTTCAGTTGAATCAGGGAACGTTCCCGATTGCGCCGGGGGACAGCTGCTATGCAGTGCAAGGATTGCAGTGAAACGCCGTAATATTATCTAACAATTCTATGGAAACCAAGCTTTAGAGACGAACTCACTTTTAATTTAAACATATCTTTTAATAAAATAAATTACTTTGTTGAGAACTGAAAAGTGCAATTACAACCAAATTTTAAACTGCATATTAAGTTTAATATCAGATTTTCAGTGAAATATTATATTTTAAAATGAAACAATATATTTTACCTCTATGTTTTTATGTATATTATTTTGTTGCTGGAGGCACTTCGGCGAGCTTCCACACGGTAGTCTTAACGCCACTTCTGAGCAATCCCGTCTTGTGTTGGCTTGCATTTTACTATTCTTTTTTATTTATTTATTTATTTATTGTTGCATGCTTGTCGTGTGTTGAATTGAAAACAAAATAAATATATGAGTTTCCATTAATGCATTGTTTAAACAGATTTCAATACAATGGTAACTTTAGAAAGAAGGTTCAACTAAATTGGTCTTGCACCATAGGTTAAATGGAGTGTTCAACTTTCGTGATCGGCTTTCTAACTTATTTCGGCATACTTTAACACTCGATCTCTCATGTTTTCTTTCCTTTACACTAATTTATATCTGCATACATTATTCTGTTTTGAATTTTAATTTGATTAGTGTATAAAAATAGTAATTGTTATTTACAAGTTGGTTATCTCTGACAAAGAACAGCCGTGATCGGCTGTTCTTTATCATTAACTAACCTATTTCGGCATACTTTAACACTCGATCTATCATGTTTTCTTTCTTTTACACAGTGGCGTAGCTAGGGGGTCAAGTGGGGGGGGGGGAGGAGGGCACGTGCCTCGGGCGCCAGGTTTGGGGCGCTGAAATGGGGGAATAAGAGTAAAAAAATAAGCACTTTTTAGAAAAACAGGACGAAATTGATGTATGTCGTCAGGCATGAATATTTTCCAGTTAATAATAAGAATCTGAATGTAGTTGTTTTTATTGGCAAATTTATAGATTGTGATTTCTTTTCAGTCCATTTCGACCGTTTTCTCTTGATTTTTATCCTATTCTGTAATGAATACATGACAAGCTCATCCTGCCATATTTCAGAACTACGATGGGAAAAGCGAGACTATCTGCTTTGGCACTACTTAGTATTGAGCGTGATGGAGCAGACAACATTGCTAACTTTGATCATGTTATTAACTTATTTGGTGATGCAAAACACACAAAGAGTTTTAACAATGTTAAAAATTCAGCAACTTACAAGGCTCTACTATAAGATAAATTTAGAGAATAGGAATACTAAGCTGTATGCGATAAATACAACAGCCTTACAAATTAGGATAATGGTAAAGTTGTATACAAAATTCCGAACATCGTAATGCAGTTTCAATAGTAAGAAACAGGGGTAACGCCAGGCCCCCTCCACCTTCGGGGATAGCTCCCTCCCTCATCACGGTCGGGGAGGAAACCCATAATTCGTTGTGGAGAGAAAAATTTATATGTATTTTGTACATATTAGTAGACTCTAAATTGATTAAACAAGCCTTTAAAACCCATCAATTAATTGATTTTAAGCGACGCTCCTTCACGCCTACTTCTGTCTCTTATACACATCTAGATGTGTATAAGAGACAGCGGATCACCTCCCCTCGGGCAATTCGTAGCGCCACCCCTGGTAAAAACACATGAGTGCTAGAATAATAATGGTTTATTCGGGTTTAAATAATGTTATTTAGACAGTGCATGATATGGACGTACGGTACGGATATGCTTAGAGTCTATACAACCAATATCAATTTATTTCAAAATATTATAATTATAATTGGGGGGGGGGAAGTGGGGCACAATTTTCTACTCTTGCCCCTGAGCGCCCAAAACCTCTAGCTGCGCCACTGCCTTTACACTAATGTATACCTGCATACATTATTCTGTTTTGAATTTAAATTTGATTAGTGTATAACAATAGCAATTGTTAATAACTTACAAGTTAGTTATCTTTTACTCCGTGTTTTCTCATTCAAACTAATGCATGTCTGCATTAAAGTCCATGATTTCATCATTGTATGTTTGTACACTATTATCTTCAGAAATTGCAAGAGTTTCCCTTAAATGTTTCTGATTGTTTGTAGCATTTAATAAGCTTTTCTTATTTACTGGTACCTTAAATAAATTTGTTTCTGTGTGTGGGAACCTCGTTTTTAGTTCTTGACGATCTTTCTTAGGTATTGGCACTGAGTATAAATGGTTCTCTTTGGGTATATTGCCGGCCGGTACTTTGACAAGGGCTATATCACCTGTTGATCTAAGAATATTTACATTGACTTGATGCCCTTGATCTGCTGAATGCAATGCTCCAGAATGTTCCACCATTCCTGTCAAATGATCTTGTGACAGCATATGTGAGTTTTCATATGTATTGATTTTGTTGAGTTTATGATACTGTTGATGTGAAAGGTCTTCGCCTGGGTCTAATGCAGGTAACTGATTACGCTCATCGACAGGCTTTTTTGTTGCTCGACTTATGGTCACACTATCACAATAACCAATTGGTCTAGTGTGTTCTATCATTACTTCCGGATGTTTCTGTCCTGAACCATTTGAATTTATCACTGTATCAACAATATGTTCATTGAGTTCATTATATTGCGAATCTGACAACATTTCATTCATGTCTAACACAGGCGGTTGCCAACTCTCATTGACAGGCATTACTGTTCTTAGACTTCTTATGGTCACACTATCAGAACAATCCATTGCTAGGTGCATTATTTCCAGATGATTCTGTCGCGCTTCCTTTGCCTGTTTCTCTATATTAGCATTAACTTCGTTGAGTTCATTATATTGTGAATCTGACAAAAAATCGGTCATGTTTAATAGTTGATTACATTTATCGACATGTTTTTCTGTAGTTAGACATCTTTTGCCCAGACTATCAAAATAATCCATTGCTTCAGTGCGTTCTATCGTTACTTCCGGATGATTCTGTTGTGGTTTCTTTAAATGTTTTTCTGTATTTACACTATCTTCGTTGAGTACAGTATATTGTGAATCTGACAACATTTCCTTCATGTTTATTATTGGTAAGCGATTATGCTCATCGATAGGCAGTTGACTACACTTTTCGACAGGCTTTACTGTAGTTAGATTTCTAATGGCTGCTCCATCCAACAATTGAAATTGCCCAGTTTTTTTCACATTAAATCTTTCATCATTGATTTCATCATACACCGATTCTTCCAATATTTCAACCCGTTTCTCGTCTATGTTTGTTTCATTTTCTGTCTGCACATATGTAAGCGATCTGCTTCCAAAGCTGACATCTTCTGGAAGAGAAGGTAATGTATCGGTACTCCTTCCACGTCGTATCCGCGGCACACCGATCCAGCTACGTGGTTCCTGTACACTATCAACTATTGACAGTTGTGACAGATTGTTTCTGAACGTATTGATTGACGCATTAGAAGCAAGTACTGAGAGTGGTATTGCGTATATTGTATTGTTGTCAGAACAAATGATAGCTTGGATAGCTCCCAACTGAAGTTGATCTTTATTTCTTGCTACGCATCTAATATGAATGCATTTTAATGACAAACAGATAATACTCATTAAGCCTATGCTTATCGTTACCGAAATTATGATGACTGTAGAAAACACTTTCGAATTATTTGTACTCGTGAAGGGTGTTTCTGAATTAATCAGTAGGCTTAGGCCTGTTGGTCTAGTAGTAGTAGTAGTTGTTGTTTCTGTACTTGCTCCTGGATCATCGAAAAGCACGATTGATGCTGAACCCTCAGAGTTATTATCATATGCTTTGCAACTGACAACAGATCCATTCTTATACGTAGTAAAATTTCCAATGGTAAGAGTGTCAATTTCTATGTTATTGTCAATAATTTTTTTAATACTAAAGCTATTTGAAGACCACTGGAATCTTAGTCCGTCGTGAAACTTGTCCTCAGTAGGCCTACCGGTATTTGATAGAGCGGTAATTGCACTGTTTGTTGTATACTGCAATTCATCAATATTCAGCTGGCTTTCTTCTGGGATGCACTCCAGAATTGTTCCATTTCTTATGTTAGCTCTGTTAATTCTAACATGTAGTTTAGATTTAACTGTTACCATCAATTTACAGAACAACGGACCATTAAACTTACTATTCGTAATGTCCATGACGCATATGTGCTGCACATTATTCATACTTTTCTCTGCTACAAAAAATATTGTTGTCGCAATTGTTTTTTGATCGCTAGTGTTGTTAACACCATATAAATCCAGTTGTGAATCCACCCAATACAATGTAAGATTGTGGTAGGTAAATGATTGACACTGTAATATGATATTGTCCCCAGGTAAGTAATATGTCTTAGACGAAAAACAGAGAGGGTCAGTAGGCGTAGGCTGAACAACAAGACGTATTTTATCAGAAATACCCACAGAATGTCGAGGACTACCAATAATATACACACAAGTATACAATCCACTGTCAGACAAACTCAAATTAGTGAATGTTGCAGAAAATTTAAAACACTTCACATGAAACTGGACAGATGACATATTAATATACTTTGACGAAACAACATCGACGTTATCTTTTTTACAAAAGGCTCTGTAAACATTGCCAGATGGAATTAACTTATCTAAAATCAGCATGCATTCTAAATTGGTACTCTCTCCAACAAAAGTGTACATTGTGTTTTTCGGGTAGCATGCTATTGTGTCAGCCAATATTGTATTCATCAGGAAAATCAGCGTGCATACACTGGTGTAAAGTCCACTAATGTTCGATGTCATGACTTTCGATCAGATAATAAAACTGAGCTTGATGAACAGACTATTTGTGAAATAGTAGTGCAGTAATCCACGTACAAAATATATTTCAATTAAACGCGTTTATGTATGCCTACACACTGTTAATACAAACGAGAAATATTAATCAATCATAAATTATTTGAGTGAGTCTGATCATGAAAACGTGACAGCAGTTTATGTCCAATTAAAATGATACTTTTTAAGTTGCTAATTATTGAAGTATTACATATGTTTAACAAATGAGTGGTAATAAAATATTTAATTTTTGGTTTATAAATATTAAAAATGTCGGTTTAAAATATTAGTATAAGCCCCGCCCACTGGAGATGTTCACTGAAGTGTGAGTAGAGCTGATGACGTACACTCGGTATAACAGTCACAGCCATCCTGTTTATGTAATACAAACATCGTATAGCGCGACTATGAAAGAAGTACTGATCTACAGAAGGAAGCAAAGAAATGGAGCAGCTTTGTCAATTTGAGCCAATAGAAAGCGAATTTGAAGAAGAAAGAATTGAAGACCAGGCTTTGTTAGAAAAACAAAATCGATTGGGCAACACTAACAAATTTTGAGCACTACACTATACTGTCCTACTTTAAGCCCGACGGAGTAGGCCTAAGCAGTAACAGCACTAACACTCGTCAGTGTACGATGGTTACTATTATTAGTAATAATACATTTGTTTACGTCTAAATTAGCTTACAGTCTGTATATTAAAGCTTATTTTTCAAAATGTTTACATTACAATGTAACGTACGAAGCTGAATTGATTGTATCTATTGCGGCCTACGCCTTCGATGATAGTAAACAAATCGTCGATTTGGCGATCAACATCACGTCACATTGTAAATTGCCTAGTTGTTTTTCATGTTATCGACTACAATAAAAAGCTAAATTTATTATATTGTACCATGGTTAAAACTATTTCTGACGTAAATTTGACACTCCTCGGCAGTTGTCGGCATTTTTTTGTATTTTGAGTTTCAGCAGGTTTCAGACAGTATATGACTGCACCCATAAAATCGTAGTTTACAAAAATAAAATCTTTCCAAAATTGTAAGTGTTCGTAAAAATAGGAATTTCTATTCTTTTAAAAGCCATTATTGAAGAACACACGGTCGAATCGGACAGCAAATAAACACACATGGGGAATCCCCGAACTCGTTCGCACTTTACTCTTGTAAACAGTTACGGCTCAAAATGGAACCACGAAGAGGGCCACGAAGCAGGTTTTGTGTTTATGTATAATTTTACTGTTTTATTTATGGAACGCCAAAAGGACAAACCACAAGTGGCGCAGTGCAAAACTAAAGTGGCACAGTGCGAAAGTCGAGTGGCGCAGTGCAAAACTAAAGTGGTGCAGTGCAAATCCAAATGCGTGTGCCGCTACTTGACTTTTGCACTGCGCCACTTGACGTTTGCACTGCACTTGACTTTGGCACTGCGCCACTTGTGGTTGTCCATTTGGCGATATCACGCCAAAAGGACAAACAACAATCACAGTGCAAAACTAAGGTGGCGCAGTGCAAACTCAAATACGTGCGCCGCCACTTGACTTTTGTACTGTGCCACTTGACCTCTGCACTGCGCCACTTGACTTTTGCACTGCGCCACTTGACTTTTGGCGATATTGTATGGAAGGCCAATAATTAACACATAATTCAATTTTTCTTAATAATTTCACAACACAACAACACACACAAAAAAAATTGTGACTATAAAACAATAATAGGAACGTTATGATCATAAGCATACTTGTCGTAGGTACAGTAGCCTAGGCTTGTCTATTCATCGTTTTTACCGCTATAAAGGCCTATAGCACAGTTGTCAGCCGTGGCTAATAGAGACAAATTAGAAGCTTTGGTAGTGATGGGTTATACGAATAAACAATATTGCTGAAGAAATGGAGGTAAGCGTAAGCACCCTAGAAAACCTCCGGCGTAATTTCCGATTAAGAAATATTGACCTTTCGATTGATATTAGCGGTAAGTTTGAAATAATTTCTGTTGCTTTTTGTTTCTCCATCATTGCTAGGCTAGTCAGGGTAGACTACTCATAGTTACGCTAGGGCCAGTGACAAAGATTCAATAACATACGTTTTCACATTGCATTATTAAGGCTTAAATTGACATTTTTAGCATTTAATAGACCGAATTAGCGACGAAAGATGACGTCATCACAATTTGACCGAATGGTATAAAATTATAAACAGAGCCTAAAAGTCCTATTCTATAACGTTGCGATTTTTTGTATGGTCCAGGAAAACAAGCAAAAAAACAAAAGTACGCGGTTAAGATACTTTTTAAAACATTGATAAGTTAAGGAAGGTTCATAGAACTATCAGAAGACGTTTGATTTGATTTTCATGTAAAATTAAGTTAAATATACGTAAAGTTTTTACAGGCTAGGCCTCGGCCCCTGACACTTGTACGACAACGCGACATGGCTGGATGTGATTGAGTGAGGCCTGACTGTAAACGTTCAGCTCCGTGCTGTCGTCAAGTCTTTTACTTGTTTAGACATCCAGTCTGCCAAAGTTATTGGTGTGAATTTAGGAACATTATTCAATAATTTTGAATAACTTAGCTCTCCTTGAAATCTGCAAGTACAACACATTTCATGAGTTTTGCAACAAGCACATTCATCGACCGACGCCATGATTTACTGTGAGTGAATACACGGCTGCTGCCGTCCTCGTGCTGTAACACAGGCAGACGCGACCAATGTACGTTTTATTCCCAAAATAGAACGTTTTATTCTCGTTATATTTCACATATGGCATACACAATCGTAGAGAAAAGATGACGTTACATTCATAAACATGTAACAATGTTAATTTAAATCACACTTAACTTTACACACAAAGCATGTATGAGACGTTTTAGTGAAGGCTATTTTCTTAAATTACTGTGTAAATCGCCTATCTTCGTGCGTCTGTTTTGGTTCGAATACCCACTAATAGCTGAACAGCGTTGATCGCTCATTCGGACTATTTTATTAATTAGACCAATAAATCTTATAGACCTACAGTAATATTTTTTTGGCAAATAAAAAAATATGAGACAGATTTGTTTTTTCACTCAAGTAGATTTCTTAATCTTTCCTGTTTACAGTTTGACAAAATGAAAACAATACATACAGACGGTTTTAAAGATTTGTTAAAACTTTTTCATGAATAAAATTTTAATATTTAAATGAATATTCTGGTGATTAGACTTTTACAATGATATTAATTTTAATGTGGTTTTAGTGTGCGACGATTTTCTGATATTTATATATTAAAAAATTAATACTGTTTAGGCATTTTAGTTATCCATATTTTATTACTGTGGCCTTTAATAATAATAATAATAATAATAATAATAATAATAATAATAATAATAATAATAATTAATAATAATAATAATAATAATAATAATAATAGTTCATTCTTATAGCGCAATTTACCTGTAGGCCTGTAAGTTATTACAACTGTACTTTAATTGTTATCGTTACCTGTGTAAAAGTATTACAGTATTATAATTACAGTCAACCGCGGTTGAATCTTACAAAAAGGATATATTATCTTTTTTTTTCAAAAGTATCATCATCATCATCATCATCATTATCATTGTTATTATTATTATTATTATTATTATTATTATTATTATTATTATTAGTAGTAGTAGTAGTATAGTAGTAGTAGTAGTAGTAGTAGTAGTAGTAGTAGTAGTGGTAGTAGTGGTGGTAGTAGTAGTAGTAGTAATAGTAGCAGCAGCAGCAGTAGCATAGCAGTATCAGTAGTAGTAGTAGTAGTAGCAGTATTAGGCCTCGATATTAGTATTATTATTATTTCACCTCAGATGCGTGTATTGATGAGGCCGTTCTTTCTATAAGTGTAAAAAATCCTGAATATGGAGAAAAGATGATTGCAGGGGACATCGAATCATGGGGGATGAATGTGACAAGGTCAAGAATTAGAGAATCTATAAGAAGAGTTGTTCCCACAGGTAAATAAAAATGTGTACTACGGTCAGTCTTTATTACTCTATCATTCAATTCGAAATTCTCGCACTAAGCCTACCGCACAGCCCTGTAGCGTAGCCAGGGGCGGACCCAGACATTTTCTGACGGGGGAAGGGGGAAATTAGGTAGTCAACAATCCACCTCAGCCCCACCATGGATAGGGGTGAGGTGAGGAAATTTTAAGAATAGGCCCCTTTAGACGCTTGGAAATGGCAATCTCAGATAGTAAAATTGCTTTTTCAAAGCAGTGTTTCTCGACAAAATTATGCTCATCCAATAATTAAAAAATAAATGACATAATATGTAGTTCAATTTTTCACTAGATTAATGTTCTTTGTGCACTTTGGGAGAGGGGCGAGTACCAGGCATATCAAACACCCACCTGAGCCCCACCATGGCTGGGGTAAGACGAAAACAAAAAATGGAGGATGGAGCAGCTTTAAATGCCGAAAATAACATTCCCAGACTCAAATTATTAGGCCTACATGGTTGTGACTGTTATGAGATGAACAATATTCACAGGTGCAGCCTGATATAGCAGTTATTTTTTTATGTGTATTAATTCAACTTTTTGACTTAGTTAACTCGAGAAAATTTAATTAGACCAGGAACAGTGAAATTACATGGAAACATCTCGAACCCAACATCAAAGGTAATAACCCGCGGTACCGCCGTCCTTATCATAATCAACTGATACACAATTTACAACTAATTACTATTGCATTGCGCATGCTCACTATCGTGTTGTCATGATCGACGTCGTATCATACCATGATTATACAAGGGAACAGTTAAATTACACCACCAAATGTTATACAGAAACAATAAGTGGGGACTAGGCCTACATCGCGACGATTGTTTAATATTTTGAAAATATGCTCGATGGCTAACGGTCTATATTCTATTGTAAAATACCAATCAAACAGTAAATCTAGAGTATCGATATTTTAACTATCAACACTTTGACATGAATTCGGGCCTAGATACAAGGACGGTGAACATAACGTGTACGCCTCTCACTTACGATCAGGTATAGCCTAGCCCTGTATTGTCTAGTACTAGTAATTTCACTGTTCCCTGATTAGATCAAATAGCTGTTTCATTCTTGAAATCCTGAGCTGCACTGATCAGATCAAACAAGATCGAAACGGTACTGTCTGCAGATTGGAATATTTACGCTCCTTTACATTGTGCTGCTAAGGTAGTACCTTGTTTTGTAGAGTACTCTTATTTTAAGATGGTGCACTGTTTATGTAATACTATTTTGCAATTTGCATAGCACACTCATTTTGGATTTGTGCACTCTTGTATTCATAATCAGTGTACCACGTCACACAGGGCTGACCCATATATATATATATATATATATATATACATATATATATATATATATAGGCTTAATATATATATTTCTTATAATTGAAAATGTTAAATATTTGTCAGCAATTAGCATTTTTTGTATGTTACTACTGACCTTAAATTTTATAACTTTAATTATCAAATTATACGTTGTAAGTGCTTTTTCTATATGTCCTCCCTCATATTTATTGCTTGTGCTGTTAATTACGCGTAAGTTTTATTTTTTTCGTATTTGTACAATCTAGTGGAAGAAAATATCCAATTGTTGATGTAGATGATTGAGAAATTGACCTAATTAATTGCATGTGTAATAAAATGTGTTAAAAGGGAGATAGAACATACTACTAAAGTAGTGTTGCGAGTGTGTATGTAATTATTGTCTCATAGTTTATCTTTGTCTAAATAAAATTTGATTGAGGGGTGGCACCAGGATGCCCGACGGGGGCCGAGGTCTCCTTTCGGGGATATGTCCCCGACGAGAACAAAGAAATAATAAAAATAATATAGGCCTTGTAAAAATGAGTTCATTTCCAGTTTGATGCCAAATTGGCGTTCCATACAATATCGCCAAAAGTCAAGTGGCACAGTACAAAAATCATATGGTGCAGTGCAAAAGTCAAGTGGCGCAGGGCAAAAGTAAAGTGGCGCAGTGCAAACTCAAAATGGGTGTGCCACTACATTAGTTTTGCACTGTGCCACCTGACTTTTGCACCGTGCCACTTGGCATTTGCACTGTGCCACTTGACTTTTGCACTGCGATTTTAGTTTGTCCTTTTGGCGTGATATCGCCAAAAGGACAGACTACAATTATGGTTTGTATACCTTGAACGCAGTGTATTTTGTCTACAGATTAAATCCATTATTATTTTACACAAGAAGACCAATTGAAACTGGGTCCAGCTGAAGACCAGTTGAATTGTTAAAAAAAACACAACACCCAATGTGGTTCTAGTTCCAACTGGTCCAACTGGAAATTTTACCTAGGTTACATTTCAGTCCCTGTACAGCTCTGAAGAAAACCCCAGATATAGCATATGAATTAATTTGATCAAACCCATGGGCCCCAAATGAAACCATAATGCAAACCCAAGGGCCCAAATATATCCCTTAAAAGGGCACATAAGTTCATTTAGGCCTAATTTATAGGACCCTAATGGATTTAGGGTGCACAGTCAGCTCTTTCCTGTATGGGCCAAATTATTAGGTCCCCTTACATTTCAACCCCTATTCAACCCTTAAAAACCCAGGTATTGCCCATAATGGGCCCATGAATTAATTTGGTCAAACCCATGTAATGTGGGTCCTAAATGAAACCATAAATGCAAACCTAAGGGTCCCAAATATATCCTTTAACGGCCAAATTTTTCGGACCCTTGTGGATTTAGGGTGCAAAGCAGCTCTTTCCCGTATGGGAAATATATCCTTTAAAGATTCTACATTTCCATTTGGGCCAACTTCACAGGTAGCTCTTTCCAGTGTAGACCAAACTGCAGGGGGCCCATATTTTGGCCCATAAATTTACTGTATGATGCCCATGTTTGCTAGGTGGGTAAGGTCTATTGAGTTTCAGATATCACTTTCTGGTAGGCCAGAGCTTCCAAGGGGCGTAAACTGAGAAGAGTACAGCCGGCCTTCCACCTGATGAAGACACGTTGCACCTTTCGAAAAAGGACAAACTACATCACATATTGCCAGTGCCATTTTAAGTTGATAGACTAGCATCCGTCCTCCATTTGTCATGGTTATGAAATCTTGAATTGTTCACCAGTACCCTGCCGCCCTTGCTGCACCAGCTCACTAGTGACTATTTTTAGAACCAGCGATGAGAGTACAGTAGTACTACTGTAGAAGTGATACAACAGACTCGGAGGAGGAGTAGCAGCCTATTGTTTAATAAATAACTTACTTTGTTTAGTTGTTAATTCAGGAAGTTAGTATTAGAATTAGAATATATTACAATTGTAACCTTTTAACTTCTGAGATGAACTTGAACTTGAACATTCGACAGCGTGAGCTCAAAATTAGCAGTATTCTTGGATTTTTAGGTCAAACCTTTAAAATCAATCGGACCTCAAATAAGAATTCCTGGATATTAACAGTACACTACTACACTAGAATGTTATAACCAATGTAACTAGCTAAAAACTTCTATTCCATTAACCAGAAATGCTGACCTTTGACACCTAAGATGACCTCAACAGAAATTTAGATTTTAAGGTCAATCAATGGGTCATCAAATGCGAATTCCAGAATATTAATAGTACAGTACACGGGAATTTTATAACCAATGGAACTAAAAAAGCTTTTTTTAATTAATTAATATTGACCTTTGACACATGTGATGACTTCAGCAGCATTTTTAGACTTGAATGTCAAATCTAATTCAATCAGACATTAAATATGAATTCCTAGATATCAACAGTACAGTAAAATGGAATTTTATAAAGCAACAAAACAAATAACTTCATTTTAATCAACCACAAATGTTGAACTTTGACCTCTGAGATGACCTCTCTATAGTTAATTGTAGTTTTATTGTTTGTCTGTCAGTCAATTCAGCATGATCTGAGCTTTCATTAAGCCTTTTATAGAGGCACTATGATGATTTTACCAAAAAATGAAGATTTTGAAGAGAAATTGACGGCCATCTTGAATTTTAAGGTCAAAACTAGGTCGAATTATCGATCCTACATCAAAAAAGAAATCTTGGACCCCTAAAACCCCTAAATCTATGCACTAAAGCAGCCATGTAGGCTAAAACACTGAATACTAAATTTCAAAATGGCGGAAGGCAGCCATTTTGGATTTAAGGCTCTCACGGGTTATGCCCACACTTTTGCGAGGGACCCAAGCTATTTTTGTTATTATACCCTCAAGGAAGACAAATCCACTGAAAAAATAAGTTAGCCTCTCCATGGTCACGGAATTGCCAGAAATGACCCAACTATACAGTAGAACTTACAGTAAGGAAGATGCATACTGTGCATGTATACACAGTAGAGAGTAGCCTCAGAATTGTACTGTGAGTAACCAGCGCACAGTGGGCCAGAACGAAATCAAAGTGTGCCAAAAGTCCATTTTGGTGACTATGGCTTTTAAACTTTTTTTCATATGATTGATGAAGTGTATACCCTGGGGGATCTATCCTGAAAATATTTTACATTTAAACGAATTTTATGTGTGGTGTTTTTCAACAAACTTCGGAGAATTGCTTATAAATATTTCAAATACTATAATTGACTACATTATACTAAAACACGATTTTTGTCTTATAGGAAAATTTGTAATTATTTCAAAGTTGTCTCTTATACACATCTAGATGTGTATAAGAGACAGCTATATCACCATCCTCAGTAAAGTATTGGCTTTATGATGGTACCAAATTTAGCTGCTACTTTTTGCAACTTTGCGAGGTAGACGCACTTTTATCAGTCTAGTTTCCATAAACGTCAGACGAAACCGCAATCAACAGGAATGTACGCGTGTATATTCAACATGCTCATTCAAAGCGTGGAAAAAGCGCTCTCCAAACATTGCCACGCTGAGTTAGCAACAGCAATTCTTCCAATATTTTGTTACAATGTAGAATAACTTAATCAAATGTTGAGCTGTCTTATAAACCAATTCTTATGATCAAGATGACATCTAGTTCTTATGATCAAGATGACATCTAGAAGTATATCTAGGCGTCAATTGTTTGCAATCGTGCATGCTTCTGATTCAACTACGAAAATAGACCGTGCATGTAAGCAATGTATGGACTTTCTGTTAGAAATATATGCTGTCGATAAATCAGATTTTCCAGATGAACTTTATTCAAATACATCCAAGACTGTAAAAATCTTCCTGTATCAACTTAAGGAAAGATGGACGTCAAGTAAGCGAATATAATAAATTATGTGCTTAAATTTGCAATGATGACTCCCTCACGTCCTACCAAGATAAGGAAACTTATTTCAATCCCTGTAGACAAACCAGAATCTTTCACGGCAGATGAGGCATTTTCCCTCTTCGTAGAATCAGACATGACTAAACGATCTTACCGAACGGTGAGGTCTGCCGCAAAACGCAAATGGGCTAACATTTACCCTCCTTACAACAAAATAAGAGAAGCAAAAGAACAATGTTATCCTGATGGTATATCTGTCGAAGAAGACTCAGCAAAAGTGCCACTTCAAAGCCTTGTTGATCACACTGCGCTGAGAATTATTCAGGAACAAAAAGAGATCATTACAGAAGTTATTGAAAACCGGGAAAATGAACTATTTTCATGCAAGCTAATTTGCAAATGGGGTTTTGACGGGTCATCTGGTCAGAGTCAATACAAACAGAAATTTAACAGCACAGATCATTCTGATGAGAGCATGTTTTGTACCACACTTGTTCCTCTGCAACTGAAGTTTGGAGAACGCGTCTTATGGAAAAACCCAGTGCCTTCGTCAACACGATTTTGCCGTCCAATTCACTTGCAATTCAAAAAGGAAACTACTGAATTAAGTCAAGAAGAATACGATAGAATTAATGATGAAATTCAGCAATTGCAGCCTATGAATGTAACATTGGATATAGACTACGATATGGATGCAGCAAATCCAAGAAAAGACAATATGCTGGTGACTTTTGATTTGCAATTGACAATGGTTGACCAAAAGGTTATTAATGCATTGACAGAGACCAAGTCGTCTATGCGGTGCTATATTCGTGGGGCTACTCCAAAAATATTTAATGACATAGATGTTTTACCTAAGCGCAGCTGTAGAAAATTACAAGTATGGACTCTCTCCACTCCATAAGTGGATTCGATGCTTTGAAATGCTGCTTCATATTTCGTATCGTATTCCTGTAAAAAAGTGGCGTGTGTCATCAGAGCAAGATAAGGCAATAATTGCTTCAAGAAAGAAAGAAGTTCACGATCGGTTTCATGCTGTACTTGGATTGAAGGTTGATGAACCAAAGCAAGGTTCTGGCAACACAAACGATGGAAACACCGCGCGAAGAGCATTTAAGGATGAAAAGAGATTTGCAGATATTTGTGGTTTGGATGAATCACTAGTCTACAGAATTCATATGATCCTCATTGCTATATCGTGCAAACTTCCCTTAGACCCTCATAAATTTGGAATATTTTGTTGGAATACCGCAGAGCTACTTATCAAGCTTTACCCATGGTTCAGAATGTCAGTGAGTGTCCATGTTATGTTAATACATGGAGCAACAATCTTAGCTTCCTCAATGCTTCCAATTGGCATGATGAGTGAAGAGGCGCAAGAAGCCAGAAACAAAGACAATAATTCATTCCGGCTTAACCATGCAAGAAAAACCTCAAGAGTTGACACAATGAGCGATGTTTTTCATCGACTTATTGTAACAGGGGACATTGTGATTAGTAGTAGATCGATCAAGGAACCACGATCAGAACCACTACCTACTGAAGTGAAGAACATGCTTAAAGACCAAAGCCTTCAAGTGGATGACAGCGACACTTCAGAAACTGAGGAATCATAAAAAGATCTCTTTAATATTAAAATTTGTTTAATACTATTTAATACTACATTAGTATGATCAAAGAAATTGGACATTACATAGCTATATGTGTGTTCTGTGAAAAATAAACTGTATCATTATTTCAAAACAAATAATTAGTAGGCCTATTATATATTTTTGAACATTCTAAAAAAGTGCAAAACAAAAGAAAGAAATCATTCTAAATTAGTAAAAGCATTATTTTTCAAGGATTTTAAGCATTTGGTTAATTAAGGTGTAAGCCTAATATCTGACAACGTCGATTGACACGTAATAAAATGTAAAATTAATTTGGCTTGGTATTATTACGAATTTTCGCCCTGTCCAATCGGAAAAATGTAATTTGGTGACGTCATGAAAAGACAAATGCTCCCAAAAGAATTTCGTATGTCTAAAAACTCCTTATACATTTCCAAAAACCATTACAATATGAAGTTGTTTCGGTATTACAATGGAAATTGGCTTCGTCCAATCAGAAAACAGTAAAATAGTGACGCCATATAGATTTGAAAGTGCTTCTACTGAATTCTACGGGTATGAAAACCCCTAGAATCTTCTTATGTTAGCTTAAATTAGCCTCTGTAGTTAGTAATTAATTTTGGCACACTTTGACTTCGGTCTGGCCCACTGTGCATCGGCTGGGTATTAACGTGCAGTTCAGCTGTTGAAACGAGACTATGAGCAACCACCAATACTGGCAGCAGCTTACCGTAACAAGGCAGATCAGTGGCCAAAGATAAAAGAAGGAGACAAACTAGCATTAAGAAAATTCACAATCTTCTTAACCAATTGCTGTAATGCCAAAAGGGGAAATCCTAATATGTATACCATGGATGGATATGATTTTCTGCGAATCCTTGCATCTAAATTACCAGTACCGTTGCAGTAAAAATGGATTGGACAACTTGGTAGAATACGTGAAAATGAAATGCGTTCTCCAAAGCTTGAAGACCTGGAAACGTTTGTGGGTGAAATATCGCGGAATGTAAATGATCCTAGGATTGCCGGACTTGGTTATCAACCAAGGAATCAAGATAAAAAAAACTCAAAACTCCCTGTAAAAGTAAAACATACTTTGCCACGTACGTGCATGATGCAAGTAATGAATCCAGATCTAATATCTGATACCAAAGAGACAACAGAGCATCAAGAGCACCTTGTCTACACTGTGGCGAAGGAAGTCATCACTTGATACTTGATTGTAGAGTATTTGGAAAATTGGGAAGTAAAGAAAAATTCGAATTCTGTTCCAAGAAGGGTTTATGCTTTAGCTGTCTGAATCCAGGTCACCGAACAAGATCATGCTATATTCGGAAAGACAGTCTGCAAAGAATGTAATAAGCACCATGTAACGATTATGCATCTGTCTCTTATACACATCTAGATGTGTATAAGAGACAGGTATTGGCTTTATGATGGTACCAAATTTAGCTGCTACTTTTTGCAACTTTGCGAGGTAGACGCACTTTTCATGTCCCTTTAGGGGTTCTGTAAACTACAGAATAGCCTCTCAATGAATATGCCGGAGCTCGTGTTTTTCGAGCTTTGACAGCGCTATTTTAGCCGCTCTTCGACCTAGATATTTTCACATTTACGTCGTGGTCCACGTTTTGTATATGCATGTATATGGTACTTTGGTGTTTACTTGTTTGTTTTTGCATTTTGCTTTGTATTTGCTTTGTATGCTTTTTTTACGCTAGACACCAAGCATCGCTCCGCATACCGATCGCCTTTCATACGGTAACAGGTGCGCAAACATTCCAAGAAAAAATTTCCTTTTGTCCAACAGCCACGCAAACACTGGAAAAGAAGGGGAGTTCGTAGAGGTACAAAAAGGCGAATAAACGTTATAATTTCTTGATTCAGGCTTGCTTCACAATTATATCAAGTAAAGGAATCAAAATTTGTTCAACTTACGTATGTTTCCCAGAACCATTACCGTCTCTAGTGGAGGCCACAATTACGACCACAACCCCAAACCATTTTCATGAACATGACGGTAGGCCTAGCCAGTTTCCAGTTGTTATGCTTACCAACCCGTGGTCTTTGTCAATATGATCGATGAAATTTCTGTTTACTTGAAAGGTAAAAGTATCGACATTGGGCTCTTTAGTGAATTTTTGACAAACGAAGAAAACGAAAATAAAATTGATTTTGACGGATACACGCATTTTTTTAGTGGAAGAGGCGACCGTAATGGCGGAGGTATAGCAGCAGTAATTAAAGACAGTTTGGAAGCCCGTAAAATGTTCCCGACTCCCATTCCAGCTGACTTGGAATGCATATGGATTAATGTTTCACACCGACAACACTCTACGTAACATTTCATCCATATATTTGTGTATCATTTAGGCCTACCATAGCCCAAGACAACCTGTTAGTGCACAGACCACACTTATTCGTTACCTGAGAGAATCCGTTGATATCATAAACATCATCACCATCAGCTGGATTTTTAATCAGTGGTGATTTTAATGAAGCCTGTGCGAGTGTTAAACAATTTTGCTCTTCTACAGGCCTTCGCCAAGTTGTCAAAACACCCACGAGGGGAAAATAGTGGAAAACTTCTGGACTTCCTTATAACTAACTTTGATCAATATTACAAAGAACCAGTTGCTCACGCACCATTTGGACGTAGTGACCACAATGCGATTTTCTGGCAACCCAAACACATTTCTAAGTCATTTCGATCTCATTGTCAATCTGCCCTAAATAGATTTGGTCAATGGATAAAGCCACAGGACTGGCACGAAATTCAGAAAATGGTCGACTTGGACGACAAAATAAATATTTTTTAATTAACATTACTCTTTGCTTACGAACACTGTTTCCCTATGCGCAAAATAAATGCACATTCTAATGATAAACCCTGGATTACACCAAAAATAGAAGAACTCTGCAAGGAGAGATAATTCTGCTTCCATCAATATGGGAAAATGTCTCGTCAATTCCGAACATTTAGAAATCAAGTAATCAGAGAAACCAAGCAAACTACAATCAAATACTACAAATACGAAGTCACTAACTTACAACCGTCCAACGCAAAGCAGTGGTTCCAGAAAGTTAACCAAATATGTGGTACCGTATTTATAAAAAGAAATCATCACTGAATTTGCAAACTGGGGAAACGGATACTTTCTAAGTATGTGAATTAATAAATGAGCATCTTGCGCACATATGCCAAAAAATTTAACCCTTACAAGTTAATAGTCTGCCATCATACCTTCCCTGTGGGCCCAACCCACCAAAACTTAACTTCTGGCAGGTATATCATCAATTGCAGAAAATCATCTGTAACAAATCAGTAACCCCAGGAGACTTACCTCCCCGCATTATCAAAGTTTGCATTTGAACTCGCTGTACCGTTAGTTGACATCTACAACACATCACTTTTACTGGGTAAAGTCCCAAACAAATGGAAAGCGGAAACCATAACCCCACTCCCAAAGGTAAAAGGACCTGTGAACTTAAACCAAATTAGACCCATTTCTATCACACACATTTTCGTTCGTGTGCTAGAACATTTTGATTCGTCATGGATATAAAACCCAAGAACTTGACGAAAAGCAATTTGGGAACCGTGTTGGCATGCCCCCGGACACCCTAAGACAGTGTTGTCTCGATCGGACCAACTTTCGCGCCCCCCCCCCCCTTTTCGGGCAACCCCCCCTTTCGGACATCTCTGGATCCGCCCCTGACCAAGGTCTTGATAAGCCTGGTCACGAAGCAACGGCTGTTGCAGTTGACTATCGTAAAGCCTTTGAATTTTTGATCATACAATTTACTGTCACCAAGTTGTTTAACATTGGGGTTTAACCTGAATTATTTTCTGGATTAGTGATTTTCTCTGGAAAATAACTTGCGGAGTTCCTCGGGCCACCAAGTTAGGTCCCTTAATTTTCCAAGTAATGGTAAACGACTCGCTTACAGATTCACCAAACCACTGGAAGTAGGTGGATGCCTTATCAATATGTGAATGTCACAGCAGAAAATCTCCACCGAAGATTAAGCAATAGTTAAATGAACTTGTACAATGGACTAATGATAATAACATGGTAATTAATGCTGAACGCTGAAAATGTTGATATCTAAATGGTGGGAAATGAGTTTTCCCGACTTCTGAAGTATCTTTTAGCGACTTTAATTTAAGTTCTTCAAAATTCAAGGTTTTCCCCTCTTGAAAACGGTCAGGTAAAATTTTCCCATTATTATAACAGCAGATAGGTTTTATGTGTGTATACATACATAAAAAAATTGAGTAGTTGCATACGATTTTTTCCCATGAATCCATAAATCCCAAAAAAGAAAGAGGGGTTGGGGGAAAAATTTGATTCCTAGAAGGCAGGAAATGAGCTTTCCCGACTTCTGAGGTGTCTTTTAATTACTTTTAAGTTCTTCAAAATTCAAGGTTTTCCCCTCTTGAAAACGGTCAGGGTGTACTGGTTCATTCGGCCCCTGTCGTGGACAGATGAAAGTGCGCCGGTTTACTGGCTGCTGAAGACATGAAGTGACCCTTAGGGGAGGAGAAAGTTATTGTAAAGTGCAACATCTAGTCCCGAGCGCAGAGACCATGTATTATGCGCTATATAAGTCTCCAACCATTATTAATAATAATATTAATAATAATAATAATAATAATAATAATAATAATAATAATACTAATAATAATAATAATTATTATTATTATTATTATTATTATTACCATCACCACCATTATTGACATTTATAATAATTTGCAGTATTTAAAAAAGCCAAATAATAAAAATTATTTAGTTCGCACAAAGGAAGTTATTCAGTATAGCTAACTGATTCAACAATTAAATAATATACAATCAGAAAACAATGAAATAATTAGAAAATAAATACATAGTATTACTCACCATATGCCGAGATCAGAGACATTTTAAAAGAAGATTTAAAGCTGGTGATGGATGGTTTGTTTATAAGTTCAGGGGGTATATCTTTCCACAATTTGGGGCCTACATTGAAAACCGAAAGCCGTCTAAGTTGTGTTTTGAACGGTAATATATAAATATAATATTGCACGGTTCATATACACTAAATGTTCTCAGAGTTAAAACTCAATCATATGGGAAAAGGGGTTTTGCAAAGGCCGCACCTACGCTCTGGAATGATTTACCGTATCAGCTCCGCAGCGCCTCTTCATTAGATATTTTTAGAAAACCACTGAAAACGCATTTATTTAAACGCATCTTAAATTATAATCAATAACTTGTACTGTTGCACTGTTTTTAAATTTTGTAATAGGCCTAAAATGTTTTAACCGGTAATTTAATCGAAGTCATGATGGTTTTAATTATAGCTCAATTGTTAATAAAATATTTTAATAAATAATAATTATAAATTGTTTTATTTCAAATTTTAATGTTTCAATATATTGCTTTCGAAATATTAAATGTATGCCTCAATTTTAGATATTGACAAATTTTAGATTTTTTATAACTGTTTTATACAATATTGTTGGTTAATTAATACTGGATCTTTTTTTTTCTGTATCTTTTTATAAATATTATTGTAATTAATGTATGAATTTTGATATTCTCAATTGTTTATATTTTGACTGTTAATTTATTGTATTCTTAATGTAGGCCTACAAACATGAACAGAGAGGCTAACTCTTGTACCGTACTATATCAGTGCCACTTGTATCCAAATTTTGGCTCACTCGTAGTGCTAATGCTGTACGCCTAGCTAGGCAGGCTGCCTGGGCTGAAGGACCAGCCATGTTTATATAGGCTACCTAGGGCCTCTAGACCTACCAGGGCCTTTCCAGCTAACAATTTAACGTTAAAAAACGTTATAAAAACGTATGAGTTTGGTTCAAAAAAACGTTTTAGTAAAACGTTTCGAAAACGTAATTTTGTGGAGTTTTGATAGCGTTTTAATAACGTTTTAATGTAACGTTTTAAAAACGTTATTATAACGTAAAAATAACCTTGGTTACACCGATTTTTAACTCTAGTTACATTGACTTTGGTCTAATTGTAACACCTTTTAAGAATGTATTAAAAACGTTTAAAAACATCCAAATAACGGTAAAACTTTCGAGTTTGATCGGTGTTCCAAAACGTTGTACACTGAACTGTGGATATCCTTAGGTCGGCCTCTGGTCACATGTATGATTCCAACTACATCGTGTTAACTTTGATGCTCCGTGACAAAAGAGGTCAACAATACAAACTTACTTGCACTTATGTACCGTTATGTGTTTAATGCATCCTGTACTTTGTTATACTGTAGTTTAGCAAAAGCTCCATTTCAATATAGGACAAAAGGATTTACAATAATCAATATCCAAAAAATAATAAATCAAAATCAAGTTAGGGTCAAGTGCTGACAATTCTATACTATTTCTGTAAGTACAGTTAATAAAAGATCAAGTTCCATATCATCTATTCAGTATTTGGCAAGTTCAATTGATTTTAAAAATGTCAAACAAAAATATCAAAACAAATATCAAAAATAAACTAGAGGCCCAGTGTACAAAAACTCCATAGTGCACACTTAAAAATCTAGGATATTAAGAAAAGCAGATGGCTACACTGTCTCTGAATCAAGCCTTGACAGAGGAAATTCATAGCTGTTCGGTCACAATGGAACCATTTGCGGAGTAGAAAGTTGTACGAGAACCAATGAAGAGGATGCGCTACAAACCAAACGCATTCACATAATATTGCCGTCATCGTTGTCATCTCTTCTGGCAACTACATCTTCTTCATTACAAAAGTTTCTGTAAAAAGTGAACACAAAAATGTGTCTATTTAATTTACAGTCGGCCTTCTTTGCTTTTATAATTAATATTTCTACATGTAGGATGAGTCGAAGTGAAGTGATTTTTCATTACTGTTAAACTTGACTTAACCAAACATATTCTTTTGAATATCTCAGTAAAGCATTTGCTATATAACAGCTATAAAAACCATACTTTTAATAAAGTCCCTGAATATTAGTCCTACAAACAAATTCAACAGATTAGAATAAACACATTGATAATTAAAATAACATGTGTATGTGAAATATTTATGAAAAAATAATATAAGGTAATTAAAAATTATCATGGTAATTTAATTCCCATTCTAAATCAATGTATTAGTTAATATAATGAAAATAATAAATGAAAATATGATAGATAATTTAACTGTTTGAAGTGATCATTATGGAATGATAAGCATACGCATACAGTACATACAAGGTTAACATATCGTGCTGATAGCCTACCATTTCAATAATTAACAAACAATGATGTAATATTGTATAATAATAATAAGATAAATCCTGGACTTGCAGTATTTAATAATGCATACAGAGTGCCTTTACAGAAGAACGGTAGACTTGCTTAAATGCTGTTGAACTTTCTTCCCTCAGGTCATTGGTAACTAAAAGTAAACATATATTATCAATTAATGGCATCAACCAAAAAATATTAATTAAAGAAAAGTTAATAAACAATTAATATATAAAATCCACAAATGAGCAGTCATACAGGCAATACAAAAATAGTATTCAGCACAATGAAAATGGTGAATGACATTGTGACCTGTTCCGACACTGAAAGCAGACTAATCTTAACTGTAATATTATAGCTAGCAACTTCTCATGAAAAATACAAAAACGTCATGCCTAAGAATCACTAGTAAAAATAATTAGATTAGGCCTCGGCGTGCCAGTACCAGGGCAAATACAACCGGGCCGCTAGCATGAGACAGACAAGGCACATTTTACCCCATCCATCATGATATTCCCAGATTTGTTCTTGATTTAAAACTATGAAAAGGAACATTTGTCATTAAATGCCTCGCAGTGTAACCTTTGAACTTTCAAGGACTCTATTATGGGATGTTCCCGCGGAGTCTCGCTCTCTTGTGGGGGTTCGTCGACTAGCCAGGCTGCGTCTTGTTGGAGGCTCACACTTTGTATAGAATAAAACCGTTAACATCCAGCTTACTTGGTGTCTGGCTCATTCATTGAAGTCCGAACTCATCTAGTAACATCCATAGAGAGTTACAGCAGTTTTAATAATATACACTTAGGCCTAGGCCTACAGCACATGATAACTGTAGAACTAGGCCTAGGATCCGTATTTAGATAGAACCATGACAAAACCAGAAAACCTGACGTCAAATAACACCAACAAACTATTGCAGAAAATGGATTTTTTTTCAAAAGGCATTAGAGCCTCAGCTCCCAGTGCGCCTTTGTGCTCCTTTCGCTAGCAAATCTGTTCCTACTTATATTTTTCAACTCTCTGGCTACCTACCTAGGTCTAGGGCTGGCTAGTTGACGTGTTTTCCTAGCCCTGGCCCCAGCCAGGCCTGGCCCTAGGCCTACCGACGGCTCTGGCTTGTTTTTTATTGTGTATTTTTTTCAATTTTCAAGTCAATTCAACGTAATGTATATCAAATAATAAACTTACCTTCCATAGTTTCATAAAATTGTTACGATCAGATTAAAAGTTAGGGTTTCTAAAAGTATCAGCAGAAGTTGAATTTAGAAAACGGACGTCACATAGCCTACATCATCCAACGAAAAACAGGCGCAAAATGACAATCGATCAACGGTTGCGCGCGTTCGCGTAGATAAATTGTCACATGACGCTTGTTGACGAATCAGTAAATTTTATTCGTGGCTAAGACTCATTATAAATGCATGGGGATGATGACGGTGACCACGTACATTTATACATATAGATACATGTGTTAAAGTTAAAGAAAACAATTAACCTGAATAATTGGTTCAAATTTGATTGTTACCTGTTAATTGTTTGGGCGTAGCATTGGGTACGTTTGGTCTTTATAAAATAAGTACCGGTAAGTTAAATTGCTGGAATAAAGTGGTGGTCATTTTTGGTTGCGAGATATCGTTCTGTGAACGCTGTGATTTAATTGTGATAAACGTGTTTCAAACGTGTTTGTAAGTATTTTGCTTACGTTATTACAACGTTTTTATAACTTTTTGTACAAGGAAACTGCAATTAAAACGCAATATACATGGCGACGTTTTAAAATCGTTTTTAAAACGACTTCTAAAAACGGAAACAATTTCTCTGACAATTGGTGAAAATGGTTTTGGTATAACGTTCTGTGAACGTTGTGATTTCGTTCTAATTATACATTTGTTGAGGAGTCTTTGCGTACGTTATTATATCGTTATGTGCATTGAATCTGCAAACAAAATGCAATATTACACAGCGACGTTTTAAAATCGTTATTAAAACGTTTAATAAAAAAGATAACATTCTTGATGAAAATTGGTGAAAAATTGGTTGTGATATAACGTTCTGTAAACGTTGTGATTTCGTTCTATTTTATACACTTGTTTGTAAGGTTTTGCGTACGTTTTTGTTAACGGTTTTTTAACATTTTGGTGCAAAAGTCTCAGAAAGCATACTTTTATAACGTTAACGTTTTAAAAACGTTTTGAAAACGTTCCATAAAAACGAAACCCAAACTAAAACCAATTCAAAACGTTTTTTAAACGTTTTGTGTTAGCTGGGTTGGTCCTCCAGGACTAGCCTGGTTCTGGCCTAGCCATAGCAACCCCTGGTAGTAGGCTAGCCATAAACCTTCTGATGGCACCCTTTCCTAATGGTGTAGAGTCGTTTCGGCCCTGAGTCAATTCGGCCTGGGTCGATTCGGCCACGGGTCGTTTCGGCCCGAGTCGTTTCGGCCCAGGTCGTTTCGGCCCTGAGTCGTTTCGGCCCACGAATAATAATTTAATAGAACAAGGTGGCTAATATAAGCAGTATACCGTTTGTTAAACATGAAACTTAGGCTATATTACTGCAACATGATCAGATAGGCCTATTAACAATTTTTTTCTAGTAGTATTTTATTATTATTATTATTAATATTATTATTAAAGAGTTCATTGCAGTATCAAATGGAGTTATCTTTCTTTTTACAGAATCAACACAAAAGAAATTATTAACTACAGTATAATTTGAGGAAAGAAACGTTTTCAACAATTATGTTGAGGTGAAGCAGACACATGGTTTATATCTTCTTGTTTGTTGTATTTCCATTGTCGATACATATTTTGATTAGGCATGTTTATAAAATACACAAATAAATCAGGGGCGGATTTGGGGTGGGGGCGGCCCGGCCCCGGCTCTCCCTTTTGAGAGGTAAAAAAAAAAAGAAAAAAAAGAAAAAACGATAGCCCAGAACGCCTCAAATGTTATTTTCGGACCCCCTAGTTCAGTGTTGTCTCGATCGGCCCAAATTTCGGCCCCCTTCACCCCCCCCCCTTTGGACATCTCTGGATCCGCCCCTGTAAATTGAAATAGTAAAATATAGTTTAAATAAAATTTATAGCCCTACAATGTTAATGGCTGTTTCAGGCTTCTTTTGATATTAAGTATGCCGGAAATTTCACTCACAAGGCCTATTGTTGCATGGAAACTAACTATAAAAATCGGAAAGAACCGCCTACAAACAGGTTCCCACGGTACTCTTTAGGGTGAAGCAGACATCCTTTGCCGCCTTCAGGAATGTGTGGGCGCACTGATGCAAAGAGTGAAGTAGGTCAGATGATAAAATTAGACTGGCTATTTTTAGGTGCAAACACATGCCATGGCAGTGAATGCGTACGCGTGTGTTCACCTCTTGTCTATGGTTCCGATTAAAAAAAAAATTATTCAACTTTGTTTAAGCTTTAATATTTCATTTACCGTATATGGACAGGGCCCTTGTCGACAGGAGCGGATCCAGAAATGTCCGATAGGGGAACCGAAAATGGGGCCGATCGAAATAACACCGCCCTAAGGGGAGGTCCGCGAAATATTTGTTTTCTAGACAGACGCTCGAATGTAACCTCTGAGGCGTTTTGGGCGATACATTTTCCCCCTTTTTTAACTTCCTAAAGGGTGACGGGGCTGAGGACGCCCCCGGCGCTGTGTAGGCTCTGTCTCTTATACACATCTAGATGTGTATAAGAGACAGATATATATATATATATATATATATATATATAGTGTCCTATATAAATATCTATATGCTAAAATTGGGATCGTCCCACTTTTATTTCATCATAATGTCTTAACCTACATAGATATATTACACATAACATATAGTCTACATTTTAACAGTTATTATATATATTAAGTAAATAATAGTATGAAATATATATCTGTTATGAAATTACTTAGTACACGTCTCTTTACTGTTCTACATAAGTGTTCAGATATCGACTATTGTATTCTTTATTTTTTTTAATCATTTTCTTTAATTGCTTGTCTACCATCACACATTTATTTATACATATATTTATTTAAACTTATCTAGATCGACCATAGACCATTTAGTTTTTGCTTTTTCCTTATTAATTAAAAATTCACATGTAATTAGTCTGTTTAGTTCAGATAAAAACATCACCCAAGGACATTTTGTCCTCAAACATAATCTATTCATTATTTTAACTTTATAAATACAAAACGTCAATATTGAAATCATTTCGTTGACTCTATCGCTATAGCTTCCAATAACGATTTTGTTCCATTGTAAGTTATCATAGATTTTAAAACATGATCGCATCGTAGTGTGTAATTTCGTCCAACATGCTTCTATATATTTGCATTTAAATAGCATGTGCTCTTCATTTTCAGTAATATTACAATACTCACATAGATTGGTTGCAGATAATTTCCATACATTTAGTCTATGTTTTGTAGGTCTATGTAAAAATTTAAAATTGAACTGTGCAATTTTTTTTATATGTAACATTGAATTTATTTTACTCTTCCAACATAGGTCCCAGTCTATTGCATCCATTTGTAACTCCATTTCCCACCTTTTTTGAGCATTTTGTATAATATATTTTCCATTTATAAATGACACATAAAAATCTTTAACTTTTAGTTTACTTATGGAAGGTGTATCAATAATTTGAACATTTCTGTGCACTAAACAAAAAGGTTGGTGTGCTACAATCTTTTTCCAGTTTTTTGGAATTGCATTCATTAACACCATGTATTCTATCATACCATTTTCTGTTTTTAAAAGCTGAGGGATAATTTCACCCAGTTTTTAAAATCTATTATCAACAATAATATCTGATATGGTTTTAATGTGTGAGTCTACCCATGTTTTGCAGAAAACAGATTTGTTATTTATTTTTATGTTTTTATTTTCCCAAAGTCTTTATTTCACAGATGCATTGTGGCTGTTTTGCATGCATATTATTAAATCGTGAGCAAGTAAGAAGCAACTTCCTATAAAAAACTGGCATTTTATTTAGCGATAAATGCTTATCTAAATTTATGTCGGTTATACCTAATGTATACTTTACTGGGTACATATAAAAACATGGAATGCACTTCCATTTACCGGGATCTGGACTTAAAAGTCGTTTGACCCAACCTAACTTGAGTGAGTCTAGCATTGAATTAATGTCTATCATATTTAGACCTCCTTTGTTTAGCTCTTGGATGATCGTGTTTCTTTTTATTTTTTCTTTTTTTCCATTCCACAAGAATTTATATATAATTTTGTTTACCTTGGGAATAATTAATTCTGGCATTTCCATAATGCTTGCATTATACACAAGTTTAGCAAGAGCAAGTGTTTTGATTACTCTAATCCTTCCGAAGAAGGATAGCTTTCTTTTTTCCCATAGTTTTAAAACTTGTTCTAAATTTAACACTTTATCATCCCAGTTTTTTGTGTTACATATTTTCTTGTCATAACCGATGAAAATTCCTAGAAACTTTACTGGTTCCTTAATAAAAGTAATCCCACATGTATCATTTGATTTGTTTTTATTACAACCAATCCACATACCTTTGGTTTTGGTTTTATTAAGTTTCAGACCTGAAACACTACAAAATAATTCGATTTCTTTAAAGAAATTGCTTATGCTTATTTCATCTTTTGCAAATAACACAGTATCATCAGCTAATTGAGCTATTTTTACATTCTCTGTTTCATGAAATGATGGTAGATCAATACCTTTACACAATTCGTTGTTTCGTATATTAATTGCCATTAATTCTACTACTAAAACAAATAGCAAGGCTGAAAGGGGACATCCTGTCTCTTATACACATCTTGCTCTTCATTTTCAGTAATATTACAATATTCACATAGATTGGTTGCAGATAATTTCCATACATTTAGTCTTGAGAAATCTTTGATTCTAGTTTTTAAGTATTCCCATAATAAATCCGGCGTAAGATTAAATTCATTATTTTTTATATTTTCAATAATATTTATTATATTTTTAGTATAATCTTCATCATTTAAAAAACTGTTATTAAACTTCCAAGTTCCAGGTCCTCTTTTCTCTTGGTAATTACGGAGTTTAAGCGAGATTGCTTGATGATCGGAGAAAATTGATGGCCTAATGTCTGTTTGAACTATTTCACCGTGATTTTGGAGGGCGCTAGATACACTCCAAAAGTCTAACCGTCTGTATGTATTTTTTCGCCTCCATGTAAATTGAGATTTATCTTTGTTGCAGTTTCTCCATATGTCGACGGTTTCTCCATATATCGACGAGTTTATGTTTATACATACAATTCTTCAAGGCGAGTGGTGAACTATCATAATTATTTATGCTGTTTCTTTGATCTAACTTATGTTGTAAAATATAATTAAAATCGCCTCCCATTAAAATATACTCGTCTTTTTCTTTACAAAGAGAATTAATTTTCTTTTCAAGTTTTTTAAAGAATAGTGTCCTTTCTTTATAGTTGTTTGGAGCATAAACGTTTATAAGATTAAACATGTTTTTATTATATTTAAGACTCATGATAAGTATTCTGCCCCCATCATCTATGTATTTGCTTTTAATGTCAGTTATGTCTAAATCTGGCTTAATTAGTATTGAGACGCCTCTACTTTTGCTTGTTCCGAAACTATGGAACATTTCCCCCTTCCAAAACTTGTCATATACACTTATGGATTTTTTTTTTATCAAAGTGTGTTTCCTGCAATAAAACAATATCGGCCTTTTGATCATCAAACCATTTATATATTTTTCTAATCTTATATGTGTTCCTGAGACCTCTCACATTCAATGAGATTAGATGTAGAGGATTTTTATTTAATTTTCTTTTCATTTAAATTTTTTTTAAAAATATAATTATCTGGTTTTTTTTTCTCAATAAAATATTATTTACAAAAAGAGAATAATTGTAAGTCGCTTCTGTCATGACTGACAATAAAGCCAATAACATACTTTAACTTACAGAGTCAGATTTCTTCTCTTTTTTCTCTGCATTCTTTTCACCACTGTGAGTTATTATGTTTCTTTTCGATCCGGCAAAGTTTTGTCTGGCGACAGAAGCACTTTCAACGTGATTGTCTTGAGCAATAACCGCTTCTGGAATCCCTGCTGTAGCAAAGTCCGTTATCGGTCTCATTCCTCTTATGCTCTTGCCTGCTTTTTCAGCATGCTTATTTTCCTGTTCATCCTTTTTTGTTTTCTTCTCACGCTTCTTTAATTTCTTCCTGTCTTTTTTCGTTAACTTGAAAGGTTGTTTGTCTATATCTGTGTTCCCTTCGTGGTTGATAGACTTTACCCTTTCAATAGCTTCCTGCATTATTTGTTGAACCTTTTCATCTAACTCGACGGAATCCTGAGCGTTTCCGGGATTGGCAGGTTTATTAAGAAGGTGTTCGATAATTTCGATCACGTCTCTCGATTTATCCGTTGATGACTCTTTATCTGGGTATGCTTTATCACTATCATTGTGCTCTACTGTGTGTTCTTCTTCCTGTACGTCGTTATCCTCTTCATCACTGTCCGAAATATTAAGATCGGTTTCGGAACTTGCTTTGTCATTCAAGGATGTTGGTGTGTTGTCATCTAGCTGAATCATCTCTTTGCAATTTCTTGCCATGTGACCAGTTCTGTTACAAGTGTGGCATTTTATTTTCTCTAGCTTTTTTGGACAACCATTGGCTCTATGCCCGGGTAGTCCACATTCAAAGCATTTATTTGCGTCTTTCTGATCTTTGTGAAATATTCTGGCGTTAAAGTTGTTTATCTTTAAGAATCTTGGCAAACTGTCTTTGAATGGTTCTACAAAAACAGCGCGGTCGCCGTTTAGAAATCGGGACAGTTTACCTTTTATTCTGAATTTGACGTATTGCACTTCTCCCAAGATATTACAACCTAACTTTCTTAGGGCATCTGTTATTTCTTGGTTTCGTACAGATAATGGTATGTCCTTTAATAGAATTCTAGTAGATATTTCTCCGCTGAGGTAAGGATTTACGTCATGTACGTTCACATGCTTACCTCTTATGTTAAGTCCTGATGTTATGACCTTCACACGTTCGCTGTGATCATCGATATAAACTCGCCATAAGTTTTTAACTTTCTGTAAACCGACAAGGTGATCACAGTTCATAACTGTATTCAATACGAAGTAAATATCTTCCTCTTTTAGATATTCCTCTTCCTTTTTCCTAATATCGTCGTCTTTAATAAAGACAGGCTTAACATTTTGTTCATTACTACGATTCGTTGTCGCCATGGCGACAAGCGGTTCGCGAACAATCGCTACTGAATTTGTGCTTATTGGAGTGTATCCTCAGCGACAGTCCACTTGGCTTGTTGTTAGGGTAATCAATGGGGTGTTACTGATCGTCCTTGTCTGGGTATTTCTTTGGCGCTAAAACAAAGCTGTGTTGAGCCTTGGGCTACTCGACAAACTGCCTTCAATCAGGCGCCAGGAACATCCAAAAGCAAAATTTAAGATTGGTAAATACTCACAAAACCTTATCAATAAGAACTTATGTCACGATCAACGATTTTAATCAGATTCACTTAAAGAAAACAGGATTTTATACGAGTGGATAGATAACTGTACGTGTACAGTTAGTACGCCACCAATCCAAAAAAACATTGTACTGTTGTCTTTGTAAATTCTAAAATGATGATAATGATGAAATATTGTTTGAAGGTTTGCATGTTGAATTAATGCTGACGGGACAACGTAGATAGGCCTAGTTCTGAAAAGATTTTTTTTTTTAGAATCTTCCTTTGTTGACAAATGAAATTACTAGCCGCGAAAACAAACATATGAAATTCAGATATATTTGATTTAACAATTAAAATAACTCAACAAAACACAAAAACCTTTATTTCAAAGGATCATTTTAAGAAATTGATAATATAATTTTACTGTCTTGTACACTTGACTTTTCAGTACTGGGAACTGCAAGAAAAAAGAACATTGTTTTTGAATAACCACATACTGTAAAATTATACTCAAACTAATTAAAATTTCTGAAACAATAACAATTGTAATAATAATCATACTGAAAAATACAAAAAAGAAAAAGTATTATGTATAGTCAAGGATCGTAAAAAAAGACAAAATAAATCATACTAAAACGCACAAAAAAGCTCTTTAAAAATACAGAACTCAAATAGACCATGGGCGTACTTGGCGCTCCATGATACTACGGCTGTTATTAATTGCAATCGAAATGCTTACAAACAATATGGCGCGACCACTTCTAACCCGGGTAGGGCCGAAACGACCCGGCCGAATCGACCTAGGCCGGATCGACCCAGGGCCGAAACGACCAGAAACCTTTCCTAATAAGGCCTGGGCCTAGCCTGTAATTTTAAATTGAATACTAAAATAGGCGTGTTAAAAAAGGAATCTCTGTTAGTCTAGGTGAATGTCATATCCAAGCTTGTTTGTGGCCAAAGTGGACCTACCCATAGGTGCCTGATTTGTCAAATAGGGCGACTGCTGCTTTTTTTTTATACTCATTTAATGCAATAAAAAGTATAAGTGATATAATTATAAAATAATAAGATATTTTATTTCATTAATTACAATTACAAGAATTATTCATTTGACATTATAAATTGATGTTGTTCTTCCTTGCAAAATGGGCGAAATGTCCCAGAAGAATTTTAATTTGGATATGAGTTTGGGTCAGGAAAAATATCATAGCGATGTTTGCCCTATCTGACGTGTTGTCGTACCAAATACTTAGTACATTCCCACATAATACCCGAATCCCTATTTTCTTAAGTATTTGGGAAGATACTTAATATTCGGCAGGATAACATGTTAGGTAGTGCGAAACATCACGTCTTATTAGTGATATTAAGATGGCTTGGCTTCAGAAAGGCGAGGACAAAGGCTGGAATATTATATGGTACATTGATTGGTGAGCAAGTGCCAGCGATGATAGACCTCCATCTAAATTATGCCGTATAGCGGTGTTGAAGAGAAATTGTTTTGTTAATTTCATTAAGATTTGTATTTTTGTATGTTACCAAACAGATGGCACCATATCAGCCAAAAGTCTATCGACAGCGACTGCATTATGTGATTAAAGATCTTGGAGGTGGTTGTACAAGCAGGCCAAGGCGTCAATACCTTTTTAGTACCCAACCATCAAGGAGGCAGAGAACAGCAGCAGTGAGAGCAGCGGTGGCAGTCTAAGGGAAAATTCAAAATGAAATTGCTTCTTTTTAAGTAACATAAAAGTTATGAAATTGAGCAAAAATTGTTTATTTTAAAATAGATTACATGATTCCTGGATTTGAAAAATGAGAAAAATAATAGAAAGTATTTCAATCATTTTTATCATCATAGTATTTTGGATCCTGTTAGCAAGCAATAACTATTAATAAAGCTTTGGCTCTCAAGGGTAAACGTTACCGTAATTAAATAATAATTCGGGTTAATAATCTAATAAAATTATGTACCTTTATTTATGGAGAGCTGATTTCATGGGGCCCTTAGCTGTTTAAACTGCTTCAATACTAATTCAAGCTTCAGTTGTTTTATTGTTTTATTATGTGTTTTTAAAATTATAGGATCGAGAAATGTGTTTCTAACATAGAAAGATCCAGAGGGATCCAGACTAGATGGTCAAAACAGGAAGAGCAGTACAAGGATGCTCAGCAATCCTATGCCGCCAAATTTAAGGCCAATTCACTCCACAAAATGTTGAATGTCGCACAAGAACGAAGATTTTTTCTGGGATTGAAGAAGAAGTACTTTGGTAATGACAATGATTATGCATTGACTAGTGCTGACAATGATTACATTGGGATGACACATTCAGTGTTGACTCAATGAATTTACATGGTCCAATGATGTAGTTTAAAAATGGGTACTGACTGTGAATACACACGAAAAACACTAAAGTAGTCCAATACTATTATTTAGTGTAATTTGTGATCTAAATTTTACAGCTATTACTATTTGCAATTGTTGTATGATTTTACAATTTACAGATGGCCAAGCTGTTGCAAAGAGAATATGTGTGCAAATTAACAGGACAAGTCGGATATTGAGAAAGAGGTTAGCAGATAATAATGCTGTAGTGACTGAAAAGCTATTGTTTGCAGATGTGTCAGACCCAGATGGAGAGATTCACCTCCCTATATATAAGATAGTTACCTACATTAATACAGTAATGTTGATATTGTTTTCTTTATTTTATTGATTGTGCCGCATACAGCCCGCCAGTAATTTTTTTTTGCGGTCCGCGAAAATAAATTACAAACTCTATGTTTGCAAACCATTTTTGGCTAGAAAAAAAACTTGATTCTTGCAGCCCGGTACCGATCATCTGTGAAAATTAACAGTAAAAGTGAGCATAAAGTGATCATAAAACAGCGTATGAAGGTTTTTGGAAGCACACTGAAACATCAAAGTTTGAATGAAAAACATTGGAGTTGAATAAAAAAATTGTACTTTGGCCCTCCGACCAATTTTAATGCCTGCTCTTAACACTCTATACTTTTTTCATTGTAGGGTATATACATTTTTTTTATTGTAATTTTGTGTATTTAAACTTTGACATTTATGCGCGATGTGCTACCATCTTTGCTCACTTTCAGTGCATTCACTTAATGCTGTCGTGTGCAACTACTGTTGGTTTTTCCTTTCCTTGGTTGAGTGAAGCAATACACATTAAGCACCTTTCCCAAGGACCAAACAAATCTTGGTTTGGAAATTATAACGTCTCAATTAAAAGCTAAATTTCTTGCTCATGTGCCACTTTCTTAATTTCTTAATCATATCTTAATTCCTTTTTTTTAAGTATAGCCACATCACCAAGTGGCATTTATTTATTTTTGTTCTTGTTGTTGCCATCATTAATAATATTTAATTTTCTTTATTTCTTACAGGAACAGGTGGGAACCAACATACCCTTTTCTGTTAAGCGTGACATCAATAAATCTGACTTAAAAAATAGGGCAGTAGAAGAAATTAAAATGATTGATGAAGAAATGAGAACTGTCTTATCATATTACAAAGAAAAAGAACTTCATTGCTACACACAACTGTCAAAAGAAACATCTGGGACTTATGAATATGCAGTACTTGTAAAAAGATCTTTTTTTGCTGTGTTTACATTAATTAACGAAAAACAAATTTTTTAGTTTTTATAAAAAGATATGTAAATCAAACTGGTCACAAGGCAAATTAGTACATAATCTTTTCATTCATTAAATTCATCACTGGATTTCTTACAGGAACAGGTGGGAACCAACATACCCTTTTCTGTTAAGCGTGACATCATTAAATCTGACTTAAAAAAATAGGGCAGTAGAAGAAATTAAAATGATTGATGAAGAAATGAGAACTGTCTTATCATATTACAAAGAAAAAGAACTTCATTGCTACACACAACTGTCAAAAGAAACATCTGGGACTTATGAATATGCAGTACTTGTAAAAAGATTAGAAGAATTCAAAAATTTATTGAACAAATATGAACATTTGTTTGGTCATCGAATGGTAGAAGAAGTGGAGCAAGAAGAGGAGGATCAGGAAGAAGAGGAGGAAGATGAAGAAGAGCTAGATGAAGAGGAAGATGACTTACATGAATATGATGATTCATCCAGTGATGAATTTAATGAATGAAAAGATTATGTACTAATTTGCCTTGTGACCGGTTTGATTTACATATCTTTTTATAAAAACAAAAAAAATTGTTTTTCGTTAATTAATGTAAACACAGCAAAAAAAGATATTTGTGAAATATCTTTCGCAATGTCTTCGAATCGAATAACACGTACTGAATTTTATCTATACATTGCTGTAAAATTTTCTTTAAATATCCTGTTTAATCTCTGCCATCGGCCTTTATTAACGTAAAGTACTGTCTTATTGTAACTTTTTCATACGAAGTATTTTGTTACATATACCACATTTGGCGAGTTTTGAGGCTATTATGGGGCCACCCATACAGCCGATGGAGTTGAGGGGAAAGGGCAAGGCTAAGCCGGGAAAAGAAGATGGTGATCAGCAACCGGATAACGTGAGTAGGCCTACTGTGCCCGAGTTTGAATGTTTTGTAAGAAGTTCATTAAAATCCTTACTAGATGGACAAAGTTCCTTACGTGATAGTATTGTTAATCTTCAAAAACGACAAGACGTATTAGAAGCTAAGTTGGCTGAATATGAAAGGAATGTTGGTGCATTAATTGAATTCCAGTCGGCCCGCACGTCGGACATAGAAAAAATATGTCGGCCATAGAAGATCAACATTCCTCGTTAGTAAAACAGGTTGATCAACATAGTAACGATCTGAGAGATTTACGGGAATCTGGGAAAAAATTAGAAAGGTATTCTCGTCGCCATAATTTACTTTTATGCAATTATGGTCCAGAAAAAGCAGACGAAGCACCAGAACAGATTGTGCATAATATCCTGAGAGAGAAATTAGGTCTAGATATTAAAGTTGAAGTCGCTCACCGTACTGGTAGACAGACTCAAAATAAAAAACAACATAGACCTATTATATTTAAGGTATTATCATTTCCGGAGAAAGACTCTATAATTAAAGCAAAGAGGAAGCTAGATGACGTTGCTTATTATATAAAATCTGATGAAATTGAATCTGACAGAAAGGAACGCATTAGACTGAAATCAGTAGCTGAAGCCGCATACAAAGCCGGCAAAAAGACAGTTTTCAGACGCGGTAAGCTGTTTATTGACAACAAGTTGTACACAGAGGACAGTGGCATTCATGATTAAAACAACGCCGGTTGTCGTCAATCATTGCGTATAGGATGTTGGAACATTGGGGGTTGGGTTGAAAGTAATCATATTCAAAGAGATATCATTGTAAAATGTGACTTTGATATTATGTGTATTGTAGAATCTCATTTGAAAGGAAAGGATGTTATAAATATTCCTAATTATAGATGGTATGGTCACAATAGATCATCGATTCATTATAGAGCAAAAAAGGGGTCTGGTGGAATTGGTATCCTTATTAATAAACATATTTTGAGCTCATTTTCTGTTAAAATTGTAAAAAGTAATTTTGATGGCATTTTATGGCTGAAGTTATGTAATAAAAACCAAAATAATTGCTTTTTTGTATGTTGTTGCTACCTCCCGCCAGAAAATTCATGTCGTGGTGGTAATGCTGAAGAATTTTTTGATGCATTAATTTCAGATTTTTACACATTTAAGGATAAAGGTGCTCTACAGATCTGTGGTGATTTCAATGCTAGAATAGGTGATGACCTGGATTTTATCGAGGGCGTAGACGATGTTAAACCTCGAAATGTTATTGATTTCCGTACAAATTCACAGGGTAAACCTTTTATTGACTTTTGTCTAAGTGCCAATATGTGTTGTCTAAATGGTAGAAATGATGACGTAACGGATAACTTTACATGCGTATCAACTAAAGGAAAATCGGTTGTAGATTACTGCTTAGTTGCCTACGATGAGTACTCATTATATTGTAGCTTTGAAGTCTCACTGGTTCACGACTTTATCCGGAAATTCAATATAATTGCGAATGGCACATTATCTGATCATTCGCTATTATCTTGGGTGTTTGAAATTGGTGATAGATTCTCATGTAACACTAACCACTCTTTCGAACAAAATTCTGATTTAAAGAGTCTTGCTAAATTATTTGATCTGCGGGAAATTCCTTCCACTTTTCTTATGGACGATTACAATATCTCTAAAGCAAACGATCTGATTAATGAAATAAACCTAAATCATGGAAATCAAAGTGAAGTTGATTGTTCGTATGACAAGTTTGAAACATTTATTAAATCTGCCGTTGAAAATAGCTTTAAAAGGAAAAACAAGAGAAAGAGTGGTAATTACATGAGACATTCACCCAAACCGTGGTGGAATCAATCACTTCAAATAATCTGGGAAGATGTTTGTCGTAAACAAAAATCTTGGTTGAGATGTAAAATACCCCAAATGCTCAATACTTTATTTGAACAATATAAAATAGCGCAGAAACAATTTGATAAAGCAGTCAGAAAAGCTAAACGACAATTTCAATTTAATAAAATAAAAAACATTGATGATTTATTAAGTAGTAATCAGAATTCTTTTTGGAAAGAGATTAGTAAAATCGGTGTAAATAGCTGTAAACAAAATATTACTATCCCAATGGAAACAGTAACAGATTCCGGTGAAATTACCGAAAATAGAGATCACGTCTTGAGCAAATGGGGTAATGAATTTGAATCATTATTTCAAAATAACTCTATAGATTTTGATGATGTTTTCCTCTCAAATATAAAAGCTAAGTTAAATGATCTTGAAGCTAACCCATCTGATAACGACTACACTGCAACTACATGAAATAATCCTATTGAGTTTATTGAAGTTGTGGATGCAATTGGTCGGGCAAAGTTGAATAAGGCTGCAGGTATTAATGGTATTGTTACTGAACTTCTGAAGAATGATACAGCAGCAACCATTCTTCATGCCATGTTTAACTGTTGCTTTTCTTATGGCATGTGTCCTTCTAGATGGAAATTTGGTGTGATTACCCCAATTCCCAAATCTGGAAATTATGACCCAAGGGAACCAATGAGTTACAGAGGTATAACGCTTTTATCTGTGGTGTATAAACTATATTGTGATGTTATTCGTAAACGGCTTACTGATTGAAAGAAATAATATTATTAATGAAGAGCAAAACGGTTTTCGGAAAAACCGAAGTTGTCTTGATCATTTATATACTCTTTCATCAATTATACAGAACCGAAAGCTCTGCAAAAAAGATACTTTTGCTTGCTTTATTGATGCCAAAAAAGCATTTGACCGTGTAAATCGTGACTGTTTGTGGTATAAATTACGAAGTATTGGCATCCACGGGCCTTTTTACAGATGCATCACAAGTTTATATGATCATGTTCAATGTGCTGTCAATGTTAATGGTCAAATGACAAATTGGTTTGATGTGGAAATAGGCGTAAAACAGGGTTGCTTATTGTCCCCTGTACTTTTTAACATATTTATAAACTGCATTGTTGATGATTTAAAACAACTGAATTGTGGTATTCCATTACCTGATATAAATATTGACTTATTAATGTACGCCGATGATATTGTTATACTTGCTGAAAATGAAAACTCTCTCCAAAAAATGTTACATTGTGTCTCGGCTTGATGTAAAAGGTGGCGAATCAGCTTGAACGAAGCCAAGACACAAATCGTTCATTTTCGTACTAAAAGCAGGGAAAAATCTAGCAAAAAGTTTGAATGTTGTAATTTTAATATTGACATAGTTTCGGGCTATAAATACCTGGGTATTTGGTTTGATGAATTCCTTGATTATTATTTATCTGCCAAAAACCTGGCTGCATCTGCATCTCGTGCACTGGGATTCGTCATTAGTAAAGTTAAAGCCCTTGGGGGTATCAATTTTATTTCCTTTACCAAGCTTTATGACTCTTTTGTTAGCCCAATATTGGATTACGGTAGCGGGGTCTGGGGTCTGTGTGAATATTCATCAATAAACTCTGTTTTCTATCGTGCATTCCGTTTCTTCTTAGGTGTGGGGAAATACACACCAAATGACGCAATGCTAGGCGACATGGGTTGGGACCCCCCTATCGTGCACCAGATGCAGGCTATAACCCGTTTATGGAGCCGTCTCTCAAAATTGGATGAAAACCGATATCCAAGTAAAGTTTTCCGTTGGTCACAACATTTGGCAGATAAGAATATAAAAAATTGGTGCTATAATGTTAAAATATTGTTCTCTAAAATGAACTGTGAACTCAATTTAAATATTGCAGAAGAAATTAACTCCCGTGATCTGGTGGATAAAGTTAATAACGCCTCAAAATTGTATGTTGAAAACCGTTGGAAACAAAACATATTTAATGATAACAGAAACAATCCAAATTCTCAAAATAAACTGCGTACTTATCGAACTTTTAAATCTAGCTTCGGTACAGCCAGTTACGTGACCACTTGCATGAAGAAATGTAATAGACGTGCTTTGGCCCTTTTCAGATCGGGTTGTGCACCCATTGCCATAGAAACCGGGCGTTATAACAATACTCCAGTTAATGACAGGAAATGTAATCTGTGTAATCTGGATTATATTGAAAATGAATTGCACTGTTTTATTGAATGTTCAGTATACACTTCTTTCAGAACCCAACTGTTTAATGATCTTGCTAAATTTAATCCATCATTCTCTGACCTAAGTAATATTGAAAAATTTACATACTTGATGAGTGATGGCAATCACTGTTATATGGTTGCAAAATTCGCCAATCAGATTCTTTCAATACGGCAGTCTATTTTGTTGAGATTTGTGAGTTTTTTTTTTATTATATGTTCTATTTGTAGACTTTTTCCTTTCTTTCATGTTGCGTGGTAGTACACAAAAACAAAAAAAGGGAAAAAAAGTGAAAAAGGAAAAGAAAAAAAACAAGTTATGAGCCCTTGAAGCTTTTTTCATGTATTTTTTAAGATGTGTCACTCATAAGCCAGTATTGGCTGGTCTTATTGTATTATAAGAGTGTGACGTTAATAAAGACAAAACTAAACTAAACTAAACTATGAAAAAAATCAACGTCTTTCATTGAATTTATGTACTTGTATAATGAATATTTGATTTTGATTCAAATTTAGGAATTTAAAAAAAATTATGTATATAGATAAGGCCAAGTATATTTTAGTGCTAATTTCACAGCCCTCAATTAATTTATTAATAGAAAATCTGATAGAATGTTCCCTCAATGTGTAGAAGGTGCAAATACCAAAGAAAATTATAACCTGCAGTTTTCCATAACAAATAATTAGCAATTAAAACTCCGTACTATGAAATAATTTTTAATTATGGACATATGGCTAGTATTGACAATTCATTTTATTTGGCTTAAGAGGGAAACATTTTAACAAGGTACTTTCTTATACAGTGCAGTAGATGTATTATGGATGTCAGGATAAAAACAATTTTTAATTTTATATACTTTTCCTATATTTTTACACTATCAAAATGTAAACAATTAAGTGCTTTCAGTAAGCTGTCAAGGCCAAAATGTTTAGATAAACCTGGATTAATAAAATAATAAGTCCATGGATAAAGAATACCAACCCCATTTCTATACAGTGGGTTGACAATAAATCCTTACATTCATTAATGAAGGATTTATATCTACATAAATACCCATGGAAGAAACTAATTCCTCCATGTAAAAACGAGGTACGAACATTATTACAATTTAAAACACATGGGTATGGTATGGGTAAAATGCAAACAATTATTAGTAAGTAAAACTGGATATACTATAAAATATTTTTTTAAATTTGAATGTTTGTATATATTTATATTCGCAAATCAGTACTATATTTCATACACTGCAACAATAATGTAATGAAAGTTAAAAAAATGAATACAGTAAATGAAGTGAGAAAAAAAGCTTAGTCGTAATATCTTTATTTCTGTCTACATATGCAAGAACAAATATCAATGATTTTGAAAAGAAAATGGCTTGTGATTGCCTATTACCGTACTTTCACTATGTATGCAACTTAAGTTATTTTGGTATGGAGATACACCTCTAATCCAATACTTGTAGGTCTTGTATACAGTAAGAAAATCAATATCAATATTTTGTATATTAGTTCATATACTATATATTATAATGTCATAGTATATCCTAAGCTGGTCCGTGATGAAATATAAAGTACTTAATGCTGTTCAGGTTTCCAAAAATATAAACAAAATTTTAACCTAACGAGTTAATAAATTGTACTTGTAGTACAGTGTTTGAAACTTATTTTTACAGTTCGAAAATTTAATTTTATTGCCAAAATGTGGTATGTAAATATTGTGAGAAATAAACTAAAGGAAAAAAAAAATAATTGTCTTGTATTCATTGTACATTTTTTTTTTCAAATTATTATTTGTGGTTTATTAATGTTATTCCTAGTGGTCTCAGTGGCGGATCCAGGAATTAGAAATAGAGGGGCGCTGGGACAAACTTTGACAGAAGGAGGGTCCATACTCCATACTTAATAATTTATGGTTGTTACTTCTAAAAGGCCAGAAACGGCCGGCATGCTCAGACTCAAAATTTTGAATGTAATTTTATTGACGATATACCCAGTTCACTGTTCCTTAGTTTTCTAGGCTGAATTAATCGCCTACCCTGGTAAACCGTACGGATCGTTTATTTACTGAAACATATCTGGACGAAACAACCTAAGACGAAATGACTGATTCCAATATACAGTATGTCTGCCCTAGCAGGCTACCTGGATGGACAGGCTTGTATGTGGGTTTGCAACTAGCCTGATCGCTTAAACCTAGATATGTGGCCAACGGAGATAGTAGCCTAGGCCTATATTTCTATGGTAGGCCTTGAGACTCGGTCATGTATGTTAATTGCTAATTCCTCATTAGAGAGAGAGAGAGAAAAAAACATTCATTGCAAGAATACGCCATCCCAAAAATGGAGGTCTGCGCCAGGCTAAAGACCGGCAGGAACATGGCTGCAGATATACCACATAAGCATTAATACTACTGGAGCCCCATGAGATATTATATATGTACTATAGGATTAAACTTTAGAAGCTTTATCTATAATATATCTATAAATGCATGTCAGGTTATAGGCCTAATATTAGTAGCCTAAATAAAAGGAGGTTGCCCGCCCTCCTACTGCAACGACATAAGCACTTCTATTAGTAGTGCCCATCACGCATAGGCGTAGATCCCAGGGATGGGGGATATATCCCCCCCCCCAATATTTGACAAGGGGGATGGTCCATTGTATCATCCCCCAATATTTTGACTATGTATGGGATAAAATGGAGCTTACACACTTCAAAAGACTGTCACAGAAATAATTTGCAATGTCTTATGCGCTTACAAAGATGAAAATTAGCATAATATATTAATGTTGATAACAAAATTATTTTATCTGATACCAATCTAAGCTCTTCTTTCCTTAGATGTTAGATTTGCAAAGCAAGGCACATTTTCACACTGAAGGGTGTGTACCACATCGGTAATTTTATGTCAATTACAAGAATTTTCAATCATCCCCCCCCCCCACCATATGAAAAATACTTTTCTACGCCGCTGCCATCACGAATGGGCAGTGAGAAAAGATCTAGGACAAGACACGCCCCATACCTCTGGTCCGTCCGGCCAGCTAGTAGCTAGGTAGCTACGCCATCGCGGCCTCTTGACCTAGCTACCTAGAGTAGCCTACAAGCCTATATATCATTTGCATTCCTCAATAGAAATAGGCGAAAAAAATAATAATAAAATAAAATTATTTACTTTAATATGTGTACATGTTATAGTAATTATATTGGTAGTGAATTTACCTGCTATAAAATGTATGGTTTTAAAGTTAACCTTGAACGAGGGTGATGTAACATGTATCTTACTTCGCTGGGCGACACTGTGTCACATCAATGACATGTGACGCAATGTATTCAGCATACACCCAATGATACAAAACCATTGTATCTTGACTCTAGTACAGATACAGGATGAGAATCAGGTGCTCACTTGAATTAATTGTAGTGGAAGGCCTCTGATACCATAATGTTCAAGTTTATGAATAAGAATGTCGTGATTGGCATTCGACAAATCAAGGAAAATTCCAATTGTTACTTCGTTTTTGCTTAAAGCATAAGTTATTTTGTTATCGATGTCAATTAATGCAAGGTCAGTGGAATATTGTTTTCTAAAGCCATATTGTCTATTATAAATAATATTATGTTTGCAAAAAAAATTATAAAGTCTTTTGTAAATTAATCGTTCGAATATTTTGGATAAGCAGGGGAGTAATGAAATAGGTATGAAATGTATGTCTTCTTTTTTATGAATTGGAATAACTTTTGCGATTTTAACTATCTGGGAAGATACCATTGAGTAAACAAATATTATATATATAGGATAATGGAGAAGAAATAAAAGATGAAACAGATCTAATTACTTTATTTGAATAACCATCAATCCCGGAGCTTTTCTTAATATTTATATTTGAAATTAAATTTTATACTTCAAAATGCGTTATAGGCGTAAGAAAAATAGAGCTTAGTAGAGGCTGATTTAGGAATGATGAAAAATTAAGATTACTGTTTTGGGGTTTACCAAAACTATTTGCATGTTTAGGACCAATACTTATAAAATAATCGTTAAAATAATAAGAAATAGATAAAGGGTCAGTTATTTTGTTGTTGTTATATATAAAATGAGATGGTGTTGGCTCTTTAGAATTTTTACCAAGTATATTATTAAGATAGCCTGTCTGAGAAAACCGGGCAGGTGTGGGAGAATGAGGGTCGGCAAATTTTAATTAGGCCAATGTATGATTACTATACACAACATTTAAAATTTTCCTCGACCTCCCTGCTGTGAAAAACCGCACCCCCCTAAAATATAGACCCAGATGCCACTTTTTCAAGTGGTGAAAACCTAAATATATGCCATGTTCAGGAGAGGCAAAGATAAGGAAAAAAACTTTCGTTTGAATTTATATTCCACATATGTAAAGCAATTATATTTAAAATAAAATATAAAAACAAACGAAACAAAAAGATGCATTGGGTCATTCCATTTTTCAGGGAAGAATTTGCCCCATTTTTCACTTTTGAAAAATTGTGCAAAATACAATATTTTCCCAATTTTTAAAAATAGATTTCTAATTCTTTCTACAAATAAAGTTCGATTATAGGTTATTTGTAAATACAAACAAAATTTACGGAGACTTTTTCTCCATTTCAGATACCCTCCAGCAAAATGTGGCATTTTTTGAAAATAGGAAAAAACACAAATCTTGATTTTGGGTGCGTAAAAGGTTTACATACTAACAGAATAAATGATGTAGATTTAATAAATATTGTCAATGTACCATATTTAAATGTTAATTATTCAATTTACCATGATTCATAAATGGGTTATTCCATTATGACATAGGGTGTTTAGTAAAACTCGTGAAATGAACTATTAAATCAATTTCCAGGTGTTTGTTTACTACAAATATGATATGAAAAAAAAAACAAGAATGATAATCTGTTTTGATTTATCACCTGTTCAGTACAGGAAATATTAGAAAATCATTGTTCTTTTAAAATCTCCATTTTGATGGCTGAAAAGTGGTATGATGGTCGGGATCGAAAAAAAAAACAACACATTTTATTCAATTAACGTTCTTTATTTATATTTTATATCAAAGGGTTTAATTTTCCCTTTGTACCTTTGTACTTTTATAGGAACTGTTATTGATGATATTTAGGGAATGTGATGTAAAATTTAAACAGCTATTAATTTGTAATACTGAAGATTTTACAGAGTATTGAGGAATATAAGGTATGTGTGTGTTTTTGAAAATTTATTTAATATAACATCTAGGTCTATCAAATCCAATAACTTAACTCAACAAAGTTGGTATATCAAGCTTAGCCAGAAGGTCTGTTCTCAGGCTTTAATTTTAATTTGTTTCTCAAATTTTCTGTTCATTAATAAAGGATGTATGTTACATGTTAAGTATCATATAATATGTAAGTGTACATCTATATATTATAGCTCTAATGTTAGAGGTGTAGTGTTTGGACTTATACTTTGTTTACTTTAATACTTTGCTTATCAGGAATTTTGTAACACCAAGGTTTTGTGTCAAGAGAGTAATAGACCCCTATGAATACTGCAGGTTGTGGTAGGTCTAGACACGTTTACATAGTGAATATGAGAATGAAATGTTGCTGTAGGCCTAGCCTCACCTGAAAAAATGTGATGATTATTTAACTTTGTTCACCATTTTTTTTCTTTCTCTTATTCATCTGTTAGGATAAGTAATAGGTCTAATCAAGATGATCTGTTCATTTAATGAAAGTGACTCTAAAATTGTCACCCTATCATCCTGTCGCAGAGATGTGTCCAGTCATCTCCAATCCCTTGGTTTGTTCGCAAAAAGGAATAAAATGAAGCAAATATTATTATGAGTAGCAAACCTTTTTTTTAAAATTATGAATAACGAACCTCTTTTTTTTTTTTAAATTATGAATAGCGAACCTTATGAATAACGGTCCTTTATTTATATTATGAGTAGCGAACCCCTTTTCTTGATTATGACTAGCGAACCTTATGCCCTGTGGTCCTTTTAATAAACTATGAATAGTGACCCCTTTTCTTGATTATGACTAGCGAAACTTATGAAGAGCGGTCCTTATTTTTTATGAATAGCGAACCCTTTTCTTCATTATAAATAACGACCCTCTGGTATAGGGTAAGCTAATGTTATGAATAACGAACCTTATGAATAATGAAACTTATGAATAGCGAACCTTCTGACTAGCGAGCTTGACCCGATTATTCCAGCACTGTTTAACACGGTCATATATGGACTGCGCCCTCTATAGTTTATAGTTGTGTTGTTAAAACATGCTCTCCACACATGACGGTGTCCGTGTTGTACGTTCGTATCTTACATGGTGTCAGAAGTGGTGTCAGGATGGCCAAGCCGGAAGTAGAGAAAGTTAATTACATGATGACCTACATTGGAGACAAGGGAAGGGAGGTTTACGGTACGTTCACTTGGGCTCCAGCAGAGGGTGATAACCCGGCCGAATATGATACCTTGAATGGCGTGTACGCCAAATTCGAAGCCTATGTAGCCCCTAAGAAAAATACTATAAGAGCAACTGTCAACTTTCACCGTAGGAAACAAAAAGAAACAGAAAGGTTTGATGACTTTGTAACAGACCTAAAGGTGTTAGTAAAGGACTATAACTACACGGATGAAGATCGTATGTTGAGAGATGCCATAGTATGCAATGCTCTGAATTCTAAGGTGAGAGAAAAGTGTCTAGATCTTGGCGATGAACTAACATTAGACAAAGCTGTATCTATAGGCCAGAACTATGAGACATCCCAAGAAAGTATGAAAGTAATTGGGAAAGATGAAGATGTATAAGTTCATGCTATTAGGAAACAGGTAGAACATTACCAGAGAAAAGAAAAAGGAATTTCAAAGCCTTATGAAAGCAAGCCTTGCAAGCCCTCACCGTCGACTAAGCAAAAGAAATGCACCAAGTGTGGCTATGATGCAACACATAAAGTATGTCCAGCTAAGAATAAAACATCTGCTATCTGTCAGAAGAAGAACCACTTCGCTGCAGTTTGTAGAAAAAGAGATACCAAACGTGAAAGTACACACCAAGTGGAAGAAAATTACTCCTCGGATGAATCAGAGATGGATTATACACACCTTGTTCATTGGAAATGCAACCAGTAGTGAATGGTATGAAACAGTAAAAGTAGGAGGAAAGGAAAACCAGGGTACATGCAGATAGACACCGGAGCAGTAACAAGTATCGTGCCATACAGTTGGCTTACAAATCAAAGCTGTTACCAGAAAATGAAACCAACAAAGCAAAAAACTTCAGTCGTATACCAGTCATGCATTAGAAGTAAAGGCTGCATAATCTTGCAGACTACATACAAGAACGCACAATCGATGTGTTTGTTGTATTATGTCGTGAACACTGATAAACCACCATTGCTATCAGGAGCGGCAAGCAAGCAATTGCAATTGATTCAGCGCATCCACAGCATTAACGACTACCCGCAGTTGAAAAAGACAACCGGTACAATCCCAGGCACATATTCACTGAAGATCGACCCCACAGTGAAACCAGTAGTACATGGCCCAAGGAGACAGCCACTGGCATTAAAGAAGCGGATAGTTGAAAAGTTAGCTGAAATGGAACGAGATGGTCATATCACAAAAATATCAGAACCTACTGATTGGGTCAGTTCCATGGTAGTTGTAGTGAAAGGTGACAAGTTAAGAATATGCTTCTACCCTAAAGACTTCAATGGGGCAATCAGAAGAGAACATTACCCGATCCCAACAGTTGAAGAGGTAGTGGGATCGATGGCTGGTACAAAAGTCTTCTCTGTAATAGACGCAAAGTTATGCTTCTTACAAATAAAACTTGACTATGAGTCAAGCCTGGTGACAACGTTCAATACACCAATAGGACGCTACTGTTGGTTGAGACTACCATTTGGAATAAAAAGTGCTCCGGAAATATTCCAGAAAATAATGGAGAACATGCTAAGTGACATAGAAGGAGCTAGAGCAGTAATGGATGATATCCTTGTAGCTGGCCGAGATAAAGCACACCATGACTCAATAATGAAAAAGGTAGTGCAACGAGCAACAGACTGGAATCTGAAACTCAACTTTGACAAGTGTCAAGTTAAGAAACGTAAGGTGAAATATGTAGGACACCTATTAACAGAAAATGGTCTCCAACCTGATCCAGAAAAGGTGCGTGCATTAAAAGAAATGCCGAGGCCACAGTCCAAAGAAGAAGTAAGAAGATCTTTGGGCATGATTCAGTACTTGACAAAGTTCATGCCAAATCTAAGTGAAGTTGATGCACCATTGCGAGAAGTTACTAGTAAACATACCGACTTTCACTGGGATAAACCTCAAGACCAGAGTTTTTAAAAATTAGTGAACATGTGTAGCAGTACCCCAGTACTTGCTTACTTTGATGAACTCCAAATGAAATGAGATATGCTCAAATCGAGAAAGAGATGTTGGCGATAGTCCACTGTTGTAAGAAATTTCATCACTACATATTTGGTAAACAAGTAACTGTAGAGAGTGACCACAAGCCACTTCAAGCAATATACGCAAAGCAAATACTAGCAGCACCGATGAGACTGCAAGGCATGTTACTAAGGCTGCAGCCATATGACCTTAAAGTAACATACAAACCAGGCAAAGAAGTAGTGATTGGTGACACATTAAGTCGTGCTAAATTGCCAGACACAGTACCAGACATGAAACCAATAGCGGTCAACATGACCGACTACATAGTAGTAACACAGGACAGGTATGCAGAATTTCAGAAATGCACAGCAGCAGAACTAAACGAGTTACATACAATCATTCTCAAAGGATGGCCAGACACTAGAGAAGAGACACCACATGCAATCCGACAGTATTGGAATACTAGGGACGAGCTGTCAGTTGCGGATGGAATAGTGTACAAGGGAATGCGCATTGTGGTCCCACCAACCATGAGAGCAAACATGCTACGTCAAATACACTCACCCCATCAAGGAATAGTTAAGTGCAAACAGAGAGCACGCGAGTCTCTTTATTGGCCCGGTATGAGTGAACAAGTGGAAAGTCTAGTCAAAGACTGTCAGCTATGCAATGACTTTCAGAATCGTCAGCATGCAGAGCCACTAAAATCTTACCAGCTTCCAGAGTTACCATAGAATGAGGTAGCCTGTGATCTCTTTGAGTTTGAACTACAAGACTACATGATCACCAATTACTACTATTCAAAGTTCATCATATGCATATGACAGGCAGCTCTACAGTAGTTGACAAGCTAAAGGCGCAATTTAGTCGTCATGGCATACCAGAAATACTGAGAACTGATAAAACGGTCCGCAATACTCATAAGCAGTATTCGCCAAATTCTGCAAAGACTACGAAATACAGCATCACACCTCCTCGCCATATTATCCTCAATCTAATGGAGAGGTAGAGCGAGCAGTGCAGACTGTGAAAAGGCTATAGAAGAAAAGTACAGACAAAGACCTAGCCTTACTAGACTACCACACAACCCCTCTTGCCAGTTGAAGCCTATCACCTGCCCAACTCTTAATGGGACGAAGGCCCCGTAATCTAATACCAACAGCAAAATCACTTCTCCAGCCAAAGTCATATAGTACCACCGACATTACACAACGGTTTAGGGCAGATAAAGCCAAGCAGAAATACTACTAGAAATCAGGAAGAAATCTTCCAGCTCTTACACCAGGAGATCCTGTCCGAATGACCCCTCTACCAGGATCAAAACAATGGCTCCCAGCAACAGTCATTGAGCACCACACATCACCACGATCATATGTGGTGGAACACAATGGACGAAAGTATCGCAGAAACAGAAAGCACCTGCGAATAGCAACAAGTGTAGCAAACAAAGGAAACACTCACGAACCAGAAATAGACCTTGCACCTCATACCTCAAACGACATAAGAACTGCACCAGTAAAAATACCAATACCAGACCTTGCTACTCCAGAACAAAAAAAAAGAACAACCCAAAACCGATCCAGAAGTAACCAAACCAAACTACATAACCCGTAGTGGACGCATCAGCAAGCCGCCAACACGTTGAGATTTGTAAATAAATAATTTAGAAAACAGAAGAAAAAGAAGTTTGCTAATAATATATAACAGAAGTTAAAAGGAAAAAGTTAACAGTGATAAATAAAAGAAAGGCAAAAAAAAAAAAAGACATTTTAATAGACTTTCATAATTAAAGAACTATTAGAAACACTGAACTCTTTTATGCAGAAAAGGAAGTTTAAAGGATAATGAATTACAGCAGTAATCACACAGATCGTAATGCAAGCAAAATGGCTAAAACAAATAAGTGACATGTTCAAGTTTGCGTAAGTTTAATCACTGAGAAAAGGAGATGTCATATATATGGGCTGCGCCCTCTATAGTTTATAGTTGTGTTATTATAACATGCTCTCCACACATGACGGTGTCCGTGTTGTACGTTCGTATCTTACAAACACCTTTGAACCATGAATGTTTGTCATAGGTTTGTTCAGATTCAACATCAGCTCTTGACGATGTATTCACTTCGCTCACTCCTAAACTCCAGTGGCGTAGAAAAATATTTTTCATTGGGGGGATGATTGGCGTGTTAGCCAGTGTCGTAACAGGCGTGGTGGGGGGGGGGGCAGGGAGAAAACTGCCCCTCCCCTGACGGTTTTTACCGGGCTGACCAAGCCGTCGTACCCGGCTGGGTAATAACAGAAAATAAAGTGGGGAGAGGGAGGGAAAGAGAAAGAAGAGGAAAAGAAAAGGAAAGAAAAGAAAAAGAGAAGAGAAAAATAAAGACAAGAATAAAAAGGAAGATATCATAATGACCAGACTCACAACACCCTGCAACCCCTTCTCAACTTTAAAAACTGTCATAACTCCTTTGATCTATGCTGCCCGATGTCGTAACCACTGTGGGACAAGGGGAAAATATCTATCTTTGAAAAATCTTCCCCACCCCATTATATATGCCCTTTCATCCCCTGAAAGTGCCTAAAAACATCAAATTTCGCGCGCATTTCTTGTTAACATGGCCCAATTCCCTCTAAAAATTGCACATTTTAGGGAGTTTTGATCAATTCCAACGAAATTAGAAGGGACAAGGGGAAAATATCCATCTTTGGAAAATCTTTCCCCACCCCTTGACAAATGCATCCTCTGAAAGTGCCTAAAATGCTCAAATTATTTGCGCGCATTTCTTGTTACGGTAGGCCAATTTCCTCTATAAATTGCACATTTTAGGGACTTTTCATCAATTCCGAAGAAATTAGAATTAAAAACACAAAAATATTTTGCGCGCTTGGCGCGCATTTTTTAGGGCTTTTTTAGTTTTATTCTTTTAAGTTATTTAAACACATAATAGTCCCAAACTCAAGAAAGACAAATTTAAGATAGATCAACACTGTTCAACACCTTTGAACCAAGAATGTTTGTCATAATTTTGTTCAGATTCATCATCAGGTCTTGACATGTATCCACTTCCCTCACTCCTCAACTCAACAGCATATTTAATCTCGAGTGGGACAATCTGAACAAAATTATGACAAATATTCATGGTTCAAACTGTGTTGAACAATGCTGGTGGAATCAAAGTACAAGAGGAAACCCGGGTTTGAACACTGGACACTTCCTGTGTACAAACGAAGCAAAATGTGCTTCTTGAAGGGGATATGATCGTGACCCTGACACCAGCTCAGGTTGTGCGGGCCCAAATTTTCTGAAGAAGCTGTATTCAATCTGCCTACACTGAACAGTGTAGCAAAGTGCATTCAAGAGTATAATGTCTGGTTACTTGCATATTGGTAGCAGCTGAGAGAAACAACTTGTCCCATGATTTGGTGGCTTCGTCTCAGGTAGGCTACTGGTGAAAAACTCCTCTGAAAGTCAACCATCGCCAGTATTACCCCTATCTACCAGCCAGGCACAGAATATTCATTCAAGGATCTATGGAAGCAGTGAGAGGATGCCATCATGGAGATTGGTCAAAAGTGTGTTCTCAATACTTTTAAACTGTGTGACTGCAATAAAGCACCCACAACCTATATCCCAACTTTCAACCTGTGAGCCATCGGCTTGGTAAATTCAAGCAAGTTAATAGGCCGATATTCTGTTGCAACAAGCCTTGTGATTTTTCCTAGATTATTATGTACCACTCTGGTAAATTTTATGATGATCAGTTTTGTGTTATTTTGCTAAAGGGCAGACAAACAACAATGAATGCATAACCTCCTTCGCGGCCTGCCTGTACCTATATATTGTACTTGTGCATTTTAAACAAGTAAAGAAACTTCATTTCGTACAACTACCCGTGACTGAGTAAATCTTAAAAAAAAAGAACAACAAAACAAGGCCCAGACCTATACAGTTTTTTTGTAATCATAGCCTAATCCTTATTAGCTTAATCATAGGCATATGTTATTACTTCGACATGCAAACCTTCAAAAAATACTTTAATCTAATCATTATTCATTTCATATATATATATATATCAGAATTATAATAAAAAGGGGTTCCAAGGCTGTGGTTTTCAAATATTCTACGGTATTCTTCCTCATAGGTTGGTCTTAATACACCTGCATAATACACTAGGCCTACTTGTTTATCTCGCATCGCAGGTATCAAAACCGCTCTGAAAATTAATATTCATGACTTTATTGCCGAATCCTATAGTGCCACCAATCTACATTGCCTCAAACGTCCAGGAAAAAAATTTCGCGGGCCGCGCTTCACCCCCACCCCTAAATCCGCCCCTGAAATTTATCTACCGTTTTCTGGCGGAAGTAATATTGCAACAATGTAAACTAGGCATATTATCAAGAGCAGATGTCATATTATTGGAAAATATCTTACAGAAATCAAGATTGTTCCAGTCACACTTAGGGTATGTACATGATTGGACAAAAGAATCGTTTGACATTTTACAACTTGTGTCAAAGCTTAAACTGGTGATCAATGGAAGATGATCACTAGTATTTTCAGGGTAGATGGTTAAAATATGACAGTGCTTTATCATAGATGCAGAGAATTCGTTTACAAAAACATGATCAATATAAGTAGAGTAAAATCCTTTAAAGTATGTAAAGTTAAATTCTTGGTGAAAGGTAAATTTAGAAACAGTAAATTCATTATCACATAAAAAAATCATAGAGTATTAAACTATGTTTTGAAAATGGATGCCGTTTATAGCAGTTACTATTAAAGCAAGAAATACGAGGAAGGTTGGCATTGAAATCTCCAACAATCATGACTGGACTAGATTCGCAGTCATCGATTACTGATTGCAGATTTGTCTAATGTTTCTGCATAAATCTGAGTTGGTCGACGTTACCAAGAATAAAGCGAGGAAGATAGACACCAAATATAGTTATGACAGGCTTATTATTATTAGATTTTTTTTAGCACTTAAGCGAGGATTATCCGTGGGAATATTTTTAGAGCTATTGAATACCCTCCATGGGTTTAAATACGAAGCCGGCCTATGCCACTATAGGGTCGGACGACAGATATCTCTTCATGGCCAATGCTAGATATTAGGAAAGACTGATAACGATATCCATTAAAAAAATTCGTTAATTTCAAAGGTTTCGTTTACCCGGAGCCAGTGTTCGGAGAGGATTACAACATCACATTTCTTACGATTAATAAATTCACTAAGGGAGTTTAAACTACTTTTAAGTCCAAAGCAATTAAAAGATAAAATGCTAATTGTTTTAATATTATCCATTAAAATTTGGAAACAGAACAAGATACAGGTTACATTAAGTTCACATTCACAGTTAAAAAACTCTTCTAGTTCTAGTTGTCCCAACACCTGGTAGATCGTAGGGGCGTGTATGCTGAGGAACAATGCACAGATTCTTCCATGCCTGTCGGTCCCTGGCTATATCCAGGGTGACAGACCTAACCATTTCCTGATGTTGTGCTGCCAGGTAGTTCTCGGGTGTCCTCTCCTTCTTTTGCCTTCAACGGAGCTTTGGACGATGGTGTGGGGGAAGAGTCTGTGTTGCTCTTGTAACATGGCCAAAACCAGGAGAGTTTTCTCACTGTATCGAGCAGGTGTAAATATTCTTCGATAGCTGTTTTATCATTGGTTCTGTGAGCTGTATACGGCACTCTCAAGGGCCGTCTGTAGCATTTTATTTCGAAAGCTTCTATTTTCTTTTCAAGGCTTGCAGATAATGTCCAGCTTTCACATCCATAGAGGAAAGTAGAAAATACTACAGATCAGAGGAGATGAATTTTGGTGTTTGTGGAGATGTTGTTTTTGTTGACCCTGCTTAATTTTGACAGACTGTAATGCCATAGCAATTCTGCTTCTTATTTCTTCCCAATTCTGGTTTTTATGACTTCTCATCAACTGTAATGGCAGCACCCAAATATTTAAAGGATTTAACTTCCTCAAACTTCTCTCCTCTTACTGTTACCTGTTCTGGGGGCTTTCAGATGTATTACCCATTGTGACTGTTTTGCACTTCTCTGCGCTAATATCCATTCCATTTCCAAAAACCTCTTATATTATGACATTTCATAGAGTGTCTATACTGACGTTGTCAGAACGATCTGAAGGTTGGACAGGCGTAGACTACCAGAATTATGTCTCTGGGTACGAGGAATAAAGTCATTTTTCAGAGATTCTCAAAAACAATGCAAAACGATGCTGGGGAATTTGGTTTATTTCTGTTTTTCAAACAGACAATGTCCGTGACGCCTTTACTCTTAAACGTTTCAGCTGTCCGCGCATGTTTTTTCTTCGTTGTATCTTGATGCAACCCTCCCACATACGCTAAATATAAAAGGGCTGGGGCGGTTTTGTATTACCCATTGTGACTGTTTTGCACTTCTCTGCGCTAATATTCATTCCATTTCCAAAAACCTCTTATATTATGACATTTCATTGAGTGTCTATACTTGCGTTGTCAGAACGATCTGAAGGTTGGACACGCGTAGACTACCAGCATTATGTCTCTGGGTGCGAGGAATAAATAATTTTTCAGAGATTCTCAACAACAAACCAAAACTATGCTTGGGCATTTGGTTTATTTCTGTTTTTCAAAGAGACAATGTCCGTGATGGCCTTTACTCTTAAACGTTTCTGATGTCCGCGCATGTTTTTTCTCCGTTGTGTCTTGATGCAACCCTCCCACATAGGCTAAACATAAAAGGGCTGGGGCGGTTTTTCGAAAGCACGAATTGGGTGTTTTTGGATACGATGTCTCTAGTTGTTCTGAAGATGGAATCTGACAATTTCAGTGTCAGATGTTTCGGCGGCCATATTGTGACTAGATTTTCGTTCATCATCTGTAAAGGTTTCTCTTTTGTCGCCAACACCGTGCGAACTGCCATCGTTTGTTTTGGGTCTTTGCTGTTCAGTATATCCAGGGAATGCAGCAATAACTGTGGGATAAGTTTTGGCATATCACTACTAATAGTAGGTAAAGGGCTTGGTAAAGTTTCTAGACTTCCGAGTTTGTTGTTGGTTAAGATTTGGAATACGAGGTGACTTATCTGACATAACCTCACGATTAGCTCCAACTTGTGTATGAATTGTCCGTTACCTCGGTTTTCATGATTATAACAAGTTCTACTATGTTACGATCCTTACTCTCTGCTGCTAAGCAAAATTTTAAACCATTTATTTCAGTTCTGAGATCTTTAATTGTATCAGCGAGGAAACCGATCACATCATTTAAGGATTTCACCGTTTCCGCTAGCTCAACGTTAGATTCTAACACGTCCTCCGGGCGGGTTAATAAATGGTCGATTGCGTTGCGACTGTTCGCTTAAGCAGCTAATTTTGTTACGAAACACTTTCTGTAGGCAAATGTCTAGGCTGTTGTTAACGACGCTATATCAAATAGTGTGAATATCGTCTGCAATAAGGGAGAGCTTTTTTCTAGCGTAAAGTGTTCTACTATGAAAGTCCGGAAACATATCCTTGAGTTGATCAAATAATGCCAGTATAAGATCCAATATACGTCTGTTAATTCTGCTGTCATCGTCTTGAGTGTAGATGAAGTCAGTGATTTCTGACTTGTGAAATTGGAATATTTGGTCAATCAATGCTATTTTTGAATGACAAAGGAAATTTTTTGTCGTCTGTTTCAGCCAGGCTATAAAATATTGAGTCAAAGGTGTTCGATGACGTCGACATAAGCTAAGACAAATCCTGCAGTAGATCCTGAAGTAGTATGTCTATAAAATTGCAAACCGTGTTTTGGGCACGCTTTTGTATGATCAAACTAGATTATGTTGGTGAAAATGTGCAGTTCAGAGTGGTGGATTTAAACACGATGAAGTTACTTGTACTTGTTGCTTGTACAGTATAGCGCTTTTCCTTTCAGTTACGAAGCGCTGTAAGCATGGCAGCCAACCCTACCAAGTACCCATTTATATTCTTGGGTGGAGAGAAGTAATGAAGATAAAGTGCTCAATGCTCAATGGATTGAAACCCCGGCATCGAGGTTTGGGAACCAAACCTTTTCCGGTGCGCTAGCACTTCTTCAAGGAGTATAATATAGTATAAAATTAGCTAAGGGGGTGTTGGGAAAGTGAGGGAGAAATAGAAGTTGATTGGGGTGGGGATTTTATGTAATTTTGTCCGAAAATTTGAGACTCACAAATCAAAGCTTTTCAAATTCCTAAATTATCAGAGTTTCCAGGGTCTTTGCCTGCCACTTGACACTTCTTAGAGCCCCTACTAGACCTATAATCCCACGGGGAAATTGACCTTCCCGTCCGGTATATCTGACGCTCTCGTCGGGCAAATCATGTTGACACCACTATATCAAGTTAACCGCAAAATGTGCAAATGACAGTAACATAGCTGTAGTAGAAGCTAGTCGTTTAGTCGCTTGTGAGGGGGTAGGGCTTGGCCTGTAGTTGGTTGAGTACGGGTACGTCGAGTCGAGTACTGTTAGAATGTAGTTATTAGCGTAGAATTTGTTTTCCGGCGCTATGCAATCATGTGAAATTGTAATATTAACTCAAACGATTACAGCTGAAACACCATCAGTTGAGATATAATAACAATGCAACTTTATTACCAACACTATAATGCAATATTAATAACACCACAATGCAAGACGCTTGGCAAAGCCCAGTCAGTCTGAAGGTGATAAACAGCAAATAGTCATACTGGCGCAATATCGAAGATCTATATATAATAAAAACATGATATTATATTATATTCATATAGCAGTAATAAGAATATTTTTGTTATGTAATAATTGCTATACACAAATTTGATAAGTCAATTTCTAGTAAATTTAGAAAATTTGAAAACCCTTTACATAAAATTACTTAAATTTCTCAATTTAGTAAAATTGTTTTTCTTGTTATATACGTACATACTAAAAATACAATTAAAATCAAGCATTTTAAGTCAACAATAGATAATATTGAAACTCCTAAGATAATAAAAACTGCATATTATCATGTTAAATTTAACTTTCGCATGTACACTAGTAGTTATTAACTAAAAAAAAGGTTGATAAGTAAATATTTCGCAAATTAGAAGTTGCAAATCTATTCTATTTCCGTTAATTACCATTTTCTTATTTTACCTATACATATTAATCACTTGAACTGATACCTCCTACCAAATCATATATATGGCTATGTTCTACTACACTACCAATTATGAATGTGTACGTGTGGCTGATTAATGATTAAGTGAAATACTAAATTATTTACTTAGTGAATTAAATACATTGGTCAAATCAGAAATACTTGAAATAAATGCTTAAGTAATCACAATATTATGCATTTTTTGTAATATGACTCTATAAACACGTTATATTTTCATTGCGGATTTTTTGGGCTCAGTACGGACTCTAAACGTATGCATTTTCTTTTAGTTTTAAGGCGTATGCGGATTTTATAAGTCCACAATGACGATATAACGTGTTTATACTGAATTATCCACATTTCCCATGATGAGCTGAATAATGATCACTGTCAAGTATGGATGTGAATGTGTGGTGAGCAGACTAATGATTAAATTAAATACTCATTTGTTTATTAATGGTGACTTTAATAATTTGTTCAAGTAGTGTATTGTCAAATCAGTAACAAGCATTTGAGTAATCACAAAATTATACAATTTTTGGAATATAGACACTTTATGTTACCTACATTTTCAATGATGATTGACGATCAAAGGAAATACTGTACAACATTAATTATTCCTTACATTACCATACATAATTATACATACTAAAAACACAGAGCTGATACCTCCTACCTCACCGTAACTCACCGTACACCACTCTAAATGAGTAGGGCCACTACTGGTAGGCCAGTAGTGGCCCTCTGGCAGCCCCTCTTGTCTTCTCAAACTGTCGTTTAAAGTCTAAATTGTTTTACTACACTGTGAAGTATGGATGTGTACATAATATGTGAATTACAATTTACAAAATGCATTTTACATAAGAGGCACTTCCAAAATTGCAAGTTATTTGAGTAATCTTAAATTATGCAAATTTTGGAATATATGTCTGTATATCCACATTTCCAATGGTGAGCTGATTAATGATTGAATGAATTACTAAATTATTATATAATCGTGACTTTTTTTATAATTGTCATTGTCAAATCACATATATTTTAAAGTGTTTCAGTAATCACAAAATCATACAAATTTTGGAATATATAACATTATATATTATCATCCAAATGATGAGTTGATAAATAATCTAAGGAAATACAATAATAATAATAATAATAATAATAATAATAATAATAATAATAATAATAATCAAAGAAAAAGAAAACGTAAGTTTCAAAATGAAAACAAACATTAATTCAGACATATAGCTGCTTCAACACTGCATACAATAACTCTAAACTGCCGTGGGCTGAGAAGCAGAAATAAAAGGCTTGCCTTTTACAAATGGTTCAAAGACCAGAAGGCAAATGTTCTTTTTATTCAAGAAAGCCATTTTTGTAACAAAATTAATAAGTATAATGGTGCTTACGACTGGAAAGTTGTTTCCTTTCACTCTATTGGATCATTAAACAGTAGAGGTGTAAGTATTTTATTCAAAAATGGAATTGATGTAAGCGATATAAAACACCACTCTGATGAACAAGGTAGAATTCTACTAATAAACTGTAAAACTGATCAAAAACCGTTTACTTTCATTAATATTTATGCCCCAAACATTTTAGGCAATAGAATAGCTTTCATTAGAAATGTTGAAAAATGGAAAACAACCGATCACAGTCATGTTATCTTTGGAGGAGATTTCAATAGTATAATGAACATAAATGTGGATAAAGAGGACGGTGATCCAAATGAAAAAAGAGATACGAAGGTATTAAATTCGTTTTGTAAAAAGTTCAATTTTGTAGATATATGGAGAGTTTTAAATAAGGATAAGAAACACTTTACATACAGAAGATCTAATGTGAAACATGATTACATTATTTTTTGCTAAATAATGAGAACAAAGATTTGTCATGTGACATTCGGCCAAGTATTTCAACTGACCATCTTGCTGTGTCGATAAAGTTAACACTGAAATCTAGTTGAAGAGGTTCTGGGATTTGGAAATTAAATACCTCACTTCTTCAAGACAAAAAGTATGTAAAACAAATAAACACAATTATTAAGAATGTTAAAGATGAATGTTCAGTTTTAATGACAAAAAAAAGACTATTGTAAAATGAAATTGAAAGAGTTTTCAATCAATTTTGCAAAACACAAAGCGAGGGTTAAGAGAAACATTGAAAAAGAGATATCAATTCAATTAAAACAACTTCAAGATCTCAATCCGGTTAATAAGGATCAGCTGTGCGAAATCGAAATTCTTGAAAAAAACCCCTTAATAAATTCTATGTTGACAAAATTAAAGGGCCGTTCACGCATAAAATGGTGTGAAGGAGAAATAATAATATTTTCCTTAGGCTTGAAAATAATAATCAAATTAAGAAAACCATTATTTAATTGGAAACAGAGAGTGGTTGCATTATTACGGACCAAAAACAAATTTTAAAACAAGAAGTTGATTACTTTAAAAATATTTACAGTTCGACCATTACATGAATGTTAAATAGTAGAATAAGACTATGGCATTGATTAAGTCACCCGGTTGTGACGGTCTACCTGTAGAATGTTATGTTATTTTCTGGGACAGAGTAAATCTTGTGTTAGTTGATGCATTAAACAATGCTTACGAAAAAACGCGAAATGAGTGCCTCTCAACGCAGGGCATGAGTGATTCCGTTCTAGTATTGCGGCAATACGGAAAACTCCCTATTGGCTGTATAGTAAGTGTATACTGGTTTCTTCCTCAAATAGCAAATATACAGTGTCTGAAAAACAACAAATCCCGTTAGAAAACTGTAGATTATAATATGAATTTCTAATGTTATTTCTGTAGGATCCGTTACTTGGATAGGCATAGTGGTTGTTAGATTCACGATGTCAGTGGTTTGAACATTGGTTTCAAATGTTGCTGTTGTTGTTCGACCCTCTGTAATACTGATCGGTGTTGATGACTTGGTACGTGGTGTTTCACCTCTATCAACACTCATTTGACAATGGATGCGCATCTGATTCATTTCTCTACTCGCATTTATCTTTATCATAACCCCTATATGTTGCTTATCTTCGAAACTCTCTGATATGCCAGGTGTGTCAAACCAAGATAATTGTGGCTGAGGATCTTTAATTTGCTCACTAATACAGTAAGCAATTATTACCTCACCAACTTGATATGTTTCCTTCGCAAAAATTATCTTTGGGTATTGCTGACCTGGTATCCATTTCACAGACAGGTAAGTGCCAGAAGAAAATGTAAGCGTTTGTTCCAGAATGCATGTGTATGTCCCTTCATCTCCTCGCTGTATGGGATTAATTATTAACATATATTGGTTTTCCTGTGGAATATTTAATAGTTCATGATGTTGGTAATTGGGAAGTGTACTGTTGATCATTTTAGCATCTTTTGTCCACCAAATTCCACCATTAGACTTATCAGTATTTGCAATACTGCATGTGAGAATAACGAGTTCGCCTTCGTTCTTATTGATTATAGGTGGTGGTTCATAGCTGAATCCAGAAGTGGCACTGGCACCATACATAGACACATGTATGTACAATATCCCAATCAGAACATACTTCCTCAGTGATCTAAAAAGTACAATTATTGTAGCATTTTATATTAGAACATACAGTACATATACATATGCGTTGGGTATTAGCAAAACATTATTTAAATGTTTCCTCAATAGATAATTATGGTCTTTAGCAACAGCTAAAAAGTAAACGCAAGTAAACAGCTACAAAAAACACCAGAACTTTCTGACAACACTAGTTCTTCCTCATAATATACATGTTCCTATTCAAGCACTATTATTTATCTATATCTATACCTCATACATAGATTCTAGGCATCTGATTGTAGCGGGCAATTGAAAGTACTATTCCCCTGAAAAAGTACTTTTTTGCCCTAGGCCCATTATTGCACTGCTGGTAGACCTCTACAACGTAAGAGATTGGCCCTTTAGAGCGCCACGGATCAGCGAATAGACGGATAAACTATAACTCAAGACTCAATTTATTGCATCCTTTTACAGAAATTCGTTGCTCGTACATTGATAAAACTATCAAAATTTGTTGAAATATAAATGTACAGTTTGAAAGACAAAAAATCTTTACGTTTAAAGAGTTATATTGAATATAAATAATACATTGTAATACATTATTAAAAGTGGTTGAAATATAGAGATGTACAATACAGTTTGGGAGACAAAAAATTATTTACGTTTAAAATTGTTGTTAAAAAATTGGAGGCTGCTCCTGGATGATCCTAGGCCTAGGCCATCTTGACGAAGCCGATAGCAAAAGCACCAAAAGGCAAATTAAATATGTCTTGTCACTATTCGACAAATATTGCAAGATGCTGGGTGCTGTTGAAATTGAGAAAATGAGCATTGTAGCCCCCGCAACCCCAGACCAAAGCGAGGCAATGTCCGGGACTGAGTCGGGGACGTACAAATAGTTGTGTCCCAGTAGTGCGGAGACGTACCTATAATTCACCCGTAGATGTAACCAGCATCGAAAGGGCCATGAATGTTACACGCAAGAGTAGCCGGGGCTTCCGATGTAGTGCTGTCAAATGCCTGGTACATATATATATATATGTATACATGCATGTGTTTATGTATATTTATATATATACATACACACACACACACACACACACACACACACACACATATATATATATCTATATATATATATTCATACATACAGACACATATATATATATATTCATACATATACACACACATACATATATACATATATATATATATACATTGATGATATCTTCATGATCTGGACCCATGGTGAAGATAGTTTGGATACGTTCCTATTGA
>NW_022696212.1:0-514 GCF_011630105.1 Anneissia japonica
TAAGTCAAGAAAATTTTGTCCTCACATAGATAGGTTTACGACTATGTGTGTATGTATGTATGTATGTGTGTATGTATATATGTATGTGTATGTATATTTCTTATAATATGTTCAGTAATTTCATTAATTAAGCAACTAACTCATAAATTGATTTTCATTTAGAAAATAATTATTCTAAATATATTGTTGCTAATATCATTTGTAGTGTCATTACATTTGTATGTTAATTGACTTGTATTGGGTTTTGTGTGCAGATCCAGTTGGATTTGTAATGGAATTGGCTCCGTATTCAGATCTGTCAAAATATCTACAATCACTGACTGAAGAATCGTCGTCGTCGCTGTGTACGTACGCGCGGCAGGTGTGTTCCGGAATGCAGCATATCCAACACTATAAGGTAATAGATAATGATATGAAAATCATAATAACAACATTAATACTACAACCTTTTAATATTAATATTATAAATATAATAATAATTCTCATGAGCATCTTTATTATCATTATTACTTTA
>NW_022696213.1:0-1091 GCF_011630105.1 Anneissia japonica
TCTTCTAATCTTATGCCTGGCCCTATCCTTTGTACTACTGTGTATGTTTCATCAAATATTATATACTATAGACATCACATATGCCTATTATAGCATTAAAATAAATCCTGGCTAGCTAGCTAGGCTGGTGGTAATATCAGTATGATTATAGAAATTGGATGGAAATAAATACGGTACAGTAGTACACATGGTCTATCCTAAATTAACAAAGCCTCAGTCAGACTCTTACTCCTAGGCTAGTACAACAATGGATCGCACCACCATGCGGCCCGCGGCTGCAGTCAATGTCACTCAGCTACGACTACTGCGTGCTCACACATGCTCAAAATATTGCCTAGAATTTTACGGCCTATAAGTATGATTAAAAATTTTTTTACAGATTTGAGACAGGTCCTACCCGACTAAACAAAGATTAAACATGATAAATCAACACTTCAAAAAAATATTGATTCCGGGGACGCAAATCCGACTCTGGAGAAAATTGTAAATAAAAGCCTAGTCAAATCGTACCAGATTTTCACTATTTCTCATGCGTCAACTTCAATCGATAAATGCTTTGCGTTAATGTGGGTTTTCCCAAACATATCCGATTGGTTCCGAAACTAGACTTATTTAGAAATGTTTTTACCATATAAGGAAGCCATGGGCAGGCCTTATCTATTAATGAGAACTATAAATAGAGCTGATGCATTTTTGCTAAGCGACTCTAAAACGTGGTTACACTTTGAAACGATAGGTGGTGCTGCGCAAAGCAAATGCGGAAGTAAGATCGAAAAATCGTGATATAACGGACAAATCGCCTATCGACTGTCCTACTGTATGAGCTCTGCTGTTTTGTTGGTCATCCCTCCATTGTTTAGTACATGAAAATTAACTGAACTGAAACTAATATATAGGGCCACCCGGCGGTGCTTGCTCTTGGCATTGATTTTGCTCCTTTGCCGTTTTTGGTCTATGTCTATTGACGTTTTGGTTCTTGTCATTACCGTTTTGGTCATTGCCGTTTTGGTTTATTGCCATTTTGACCTGCTACCAGCCTAGGCCCTCTAGCCCTACTACTAGGCGTATAGGCTGATTTATGGACAATTAGG
>NW_022696214.1:0-597 GCF_011630105.1 Anneissia japonica
TAGATCAATATAAGTTGTAATTATTGTAAGAGATAAGTTTTAGCACACATCAGATTTATCTTTAACCACGCAACATACAGGGGCGGATTTAGTGGGTGGGGGGGGGGCCTTTTATCACAAAAAACCCAAAATTTTGAGATAATTGAATGGATACTCAATTCTATAGAAAGGTTGATTCTTTGTCACATCGCGAAATGCATAGCTACAAAGAAAGTTTAAGCGCAGATGCACCAGCAAGGATGCACCAGCAGGTATGTGCTGTCAGACAACCTCATGCACAGTGACCACAGCACACTGATATGTATGCGTATCACGACCCCCCGTTCGATAGACTTACTATTTTAATAAAGTACAGTTTTTGTGTAGACAACATTTGACACTTTTGACGTGTAAGTTTTACTTCCTTATTTTTTTCAAGTACAGAACCTGGTTTAATCATCATTGTGTAATTTACAAGATATACTGTATGAAATTGTATAATCATGTTGTCTCTAATTGACATGGAACAAAGTAGGCCTACCTAAACCTAGGGCCTAGGCCTATTTCCAGTGGCGGATTTAGGGGGGGGGGCGTAAGGGGAGTACGCCTTCCCCCCCC
>NW_022696215.1:0-636 GCF_011630105.1 Anneissia japonica
CTGTTATTATATTTACTGTTATTTTTATGTTTACTGTTACTAGACTTTATTAATATTATATTTAATGTAAGGAATGTCATTATTTTATAGAAATTATTTAAATTCTATTAAATAGTAAATTTTTAAAATATATTTATGATATATAAAATTATTATTATTATTATTATTATTATTATTATTATTATTATTATTATTATTATTATTATTATTATTATTATTATTATTATTATTATTATTATTATTATTATTATTCAACCCGAATTGAACAGAAACATTTGTTCATGCCTTTACTTCCACGAAACTTTATTATTGTAATTCACTTTCATTTGGCCTCCTTTTTTATTTAATTAAAAGTTTACAACGAATCTAAGATTCTGCTGTTTGCAAATGCACCCTCACTCCCAAGTGCCACCACATCACTCCTATCTTGAGAAACCTGAACTGGCTACCTATTCGGCAACGTATTATTTTTTATAATCTTTTTATTGTGTTTTAAGGCTCTTCGATTTCAACAACCCTCTTACATCTCTGAAAGTCTAAATACCGATCTCCCCATACCACCGTCTCCGCCCAGCAAATAATTGTCTTCTCACTGTCCCCTCCTTGAGATTAAAAAAAATATGACCAACGAACATT
>NW_022696216.1:0-595 GCF_011630105.1 Anneissia japonica
GCGAGAAGCAAAATCATTGAAACTGAGCATGCGTAGTATATCGAAGTGCGTCATAGTAGGGTTTGTCCAATGAGGAGACCGCTTCAGTGTTCATTGTTTGTACTCCTTAGTAACCAAACCCTTCTGAGAAAATGGATTTAATTGGTTGATTCTGTAGTTGTATTCGATTAAAAATTCTGTCAGAATGTTCGTGAACAAGTGACCTTTCCAACGATATCAAACACTAGGGGTCAAAGACGAAAAGAAAGGATGCACGAGCGGCTTGAAAATGCTCGTTTTTAAAGGATTTTGTGTTCGAACACGTAAAGAAACCGACAGATTTCCAAATAATAGTCTATGAAAAATCACGAAATTGTCTTGCTTCCGATGATTTTTTCGCCGGGAAACTTCGGTATGTTATAAATAAATACTTTTAAAAGCTGTTTTGACTGAAAACAAAATTTCGACCATGGATGAGGTTTTTATGTATTTTGGCACTTAGCTCAAATATACGTCGTGCGACTTTACTCTCATTTCGTGGTGGCAGGTCTCATATGCATGATAAAAATTGTAATAAGACCTATGATGCATAGTTAATGTTTTTGTAATTAAAAAT
>NW_022696217.1:0-637 GCF_011630105.1 Anneissia japonica
GCTTCAATGTCATCTGGTACAAAAATGTCGGTAAGCACCTTGCATTTAATGCTGTTCTTAACATATAGGGCCACACCACCGCCACGTTTATCGGTTCTAGGCCTGGAAAAAGTACAATACCCGTCAATGTTCGAAAGTTCAGGAGGTAAGTTAGCAGGGAACCAAGATTCGGCGATTCCAGCGACGTCGACATTATTGGATTCCAACACAACACTTAATTCATTAAGTTTGTTATTAAGCGACCTCGGGTTACAAAAGAAAAATGTTGGCAGTTGATCATGACATCCACGGCTACCGTTATGATTACAAACAATCTTGATCAAATTACCAGAAATGCAACCTCTGTCGGTATTTGTAAATGTACTTGTAGAAGATCTCAGATGTATACGGGTTGTAATACGCCTCAACTTGTTACGCCCACCCCTACAACCACGGGGTTTAGTGCATGCTATTCCAAGACGGTTCAGTGATTGAAACAAAACACTAGATGGCTTATGTTATAAATTGCAAAGGCTGAGTAACATCTGCCTCGAATAGTAGTGATGCATTCTCATGTTACGTAATCTCAACTTTGCCTAACAAAAAAAAAATACATTTTGACTCAACTTTTTAACATTGTCACTTTTTGCACAAAAGT
>NW_022696218.1:0-624 GCF_011630105.1 Anneissia japonica
GGAAACAATGTGTTTGTAGCAGTACGAACAAAGCACAAGCAAGAAACACTTAACTATTATTTCTGTTTTAAAAAAAAAATTTAAGTTTTTAAGTATTTATTGTTTTCTAACAAATGCAGGACAAAATGGAAGAATTTCCATAAATTCTAGCCCCGAAACCTAGACTCAGAAATACCGGCGTGGGATACTCTAACTATCAGTTAAGTGTTTCTTGCTTGTGCTTTGTATCGTACTGCTACAAACACATTGTTACCGCAGTGTACAATACCGCAGTTCAATTGTGTATGCAATACACAAAAAGAGACATGAATGAAAATCATATAGATACTTGATTTACAATCAATCCATAATCCATATGGTGGACACATTTGTTGTAATAGTAGAAGAAGCAATGTAAAATTCAAAACTGGTTTAGAATTTTACATTTGCTTTGCTGACTAACTATAGTATAATGCTGTTACATCTGTAACCCAGAAGAGACTGCTGACAAAAGTGCTACCAGGTTCGAATCCTATGATTACATATTTTTCAACAATCTGATTGAAATACACCTTGACGTTGTACCATTTATCATGTATAGACAATTCATGTTCTGTAGTTTAATCCGATCTAATAAATATTTGT
>NW_022696219.1:0-553 GCF_011630105.1 Anneissia japonica
GGTCAGAATTAAATTTGAAATTCCACAGTAAGTAATAATTATAATAATAATATGTCGTTCTTATATAGCGCTTTATGCCTTTACAAGGCCTCTAAGCGCTTCACATTACTACCCTGGTCATTGGATCAAACACATATGGAACACATTGAAACACCAAATTAAATTAGTAAATGAAATTATATTATCATTCCATAAATTGCAGCTAGTAATCAGCGCAGGTTGTGTTGGAATCTACCAGGTAAAGAACATCAAGTGCAATACAATTAATTTTTTTTATTTATGGAAAGACTTTCCAATCTTATCTATCTTATAAATAGTTTATTATTTTATAATAAATTTAATAATTCAGCACATATCTTTTATATTTTTTCTCTTGTTTTTAGAAATTTTGAGGTGATTAAACTTATACGGCAAACAGGTGGACATTTTATACGTGAAACGACTCAAGAAATTGCATCTTTGCTATGCCGGTAAGGCTTTCTCAGTATTTAATTGTAGGTTTTATTCAATATTAAACCTATATTTGTACATAAGAGTTAGGTTCATGGTTTAT
>NW_022696220.1:0-1071 GCF_011630105.1 Anneissia japonica
AATATACAAAATATAGATGCTGTAGTGACCTACAAATTTAGCAGGGCTGGAAAAAGTGCACAGCCGCATGACCAGTGGTAGGAGGCATCAAGAATGTCTTAGAGGCATTTTGGGGGAAAAATTTAAAAAAAAAAGGGGGGGGGGGGCTATATAGTGTAAAGATAACATTTGAGGCATTTTTTCGACACAGTTTTCATGGTTGGAGGGACAAACATTTTTTTCGAGGCCTGACGGTGGGTACCAACACTTTGGCCTTTTTACAATATTAGGATAAAAAAAATATCATATTTTTCATTACTCCTGGCAGTTACAATCACGCTACATACACATTCAGACTATTTTTAGCATGAAATACATCGAACATTCAGTGATAAAATGGTAAAATAACAATAAAAACCAACAAAACAGGTAAATAATTAAGCTCCATATATTTAAAACCTAAAGAATAATGTAATAAGCTATAAGACTTTGTAGGAACTTCAAAGTAGCTACACATTAATTAAAAAGAACAAAATAACACCCAATTTTATGAGAGTGATATGCAATAAAGTGTTTCTTGCGACTAACCGACTGTACAGGTTTCCCCTGTCCATCCGTTGATACATTGACAAGAGAATTGATTGATGAGATTGGTACAATGGCCATTGTTTTGACAAGGAAATGATTGACACTCATCAACATCTATAAAGAAAAATATTATTAATAAAATTAAACTAATAATTAATAATTATTTAAAAATTTATGCATTAAACATTAAATAAATACAAATAAGATTTAATGCAGAATAAACAATTAATAACCGGAAAAAAACCTCCTCCACTAGACACCCAGTATTTATGATTCTAATTTTCCGGGCTAAAAAAGTGATGTAAACTAAATGGTAAAAACTATCCCCACCAGATAGCATTCCCAGTATTTCATAAAGATTTAGAGCTAGAAATGGAAATGCTGTATGATGTTAAATAAAAACTATCCCTGACGAACACCATCCTCATATTACTATTAATTCTGGGTTGGTGGAAAACAACATAATTATACTGACCACTCTCGCAGTTGTCCCCAGTATAACCA
>NW_022696221.1:0-1131 GCF_011630105.1 Anneissia japonica
GTGTATCGTATGTATTCATACTGTATAATATATCATATCATATCGTTATAGTAGGGCCTATACCATATAATGTTTTATCACGTAATAATAGCATATCACGTGATCATGGCCTATCACTGAGTCAATAGTCAAATAATATTATTTTGTCAGTATCGTAAACTGTTTCATCCGGGTACTTGATGGAGAGACACTTGACTTAATGTCTGAAGCTTTTGAGCTCGCGTTACATCATAATGTATCATTTTACAGCGTATGACAGCTATTCATGTATTCCCACTACAGTGCTGATATACATCAGATTCTCCCCTACATATTATTACGGTCATTATTATTTTTTATTATAATTACAATTATTAGTATTGATATGATTAATACCAATATGATTATTATTATTATTATTATTATTATTATTATTATTATTATTATTATCATCATCATCATCATCATCATCGTCACTATCATTATTTATCATTATCGTTATTCGTATTAGATTGACTGATTGATTTTCTTCGGTTTCAACATTACAAAGTACAATATAAATAAAACATTAATACATATGAAACCATGATAACCCATAAAGTCGAAAAAAAAAAACCAACTTATTTCCAATGGGGTCCAGTACAAAAAAAAAAAACAAAAAAAACAACAAAAAAAACAGACATGACATGACATAATATATAACAAAATTATTTGCAAAAGCAATAAAATATATGTAAAAGAGCGAATATCAGTACAAATAAATGAGAGTATGCAAATTTAAATTACTGAAATTTTAATATGAATATTAAATTGGCATAGGATTGGAAAGACATATTGATAATATTTTTTTGCATGTGTATCATTCCTGTATCTTGTACATTATAAAATTCGGTGATAAAAATTTACTGTGGGACCACTTTGGTTCCTATCACCATCACAGGTGTAGTAATGTTACATAGGCCTTTCGCCGTGTCAGTAGTTTAATCACCGCGAGTCGCTGATATTATAATCAACAAGGGATTAACATCTGATGCTTAATAACGTCATATTTATGAAGATATGAAACGAGATACATGGGAAAACGACAAGGTAATATTAACGGCACTAAACTCAAAGAATGTAGACTAACTCTCATCCTAAGATTATATTAAA
>NW_022696222.1:0-1244 GCF_011630105.1 Anneissia japonica
TATACAATATCGACCAAGTATAAACAATAAGAAAAAAAAAACATATAAAAAATGTTAAAATGATAAACATCTCTTTCGTATCGCTATTAATCATTATATTAACACGGCTCGTCGTCTGTGAGGGTCATAGATTTTAGAATAATCTCCGAGAGTTAAATCTTTGTACTATCGTGATTATTTTTTATTTATAAAAGTTGAAAAGCGGGAAAATTCGGGGTTTGGGCGGGACAGCGGGACACGACTCCGAAAAGCGGGACAATCCCGCCGAAAGCGGGACAGTTGGAATCTATGCCGATGTTCTTGTTATTAGTGAGTTACCCTAGGCTAAAAGAAATTCCAAAACGAAAAATAGGAGCATAGAAACTACAGTGTTTTTGCAAACAAGAAGGATGGATAACCCAAGTAAAAAGTGGCAAGACGTTGGTGGCACTCTTTCAAAATAGACACGCTAAAATGGTGTATACTCAAATGAACGTCCCTTAATTCCACTGTAAATGTGAAACAACAAATTACTGTTATAATGACTATAACTCATTCTTAGTTCAATTACAATAACAAACAAAAGCACCCAGTACAGAGCATATCTCGGCTTACCGCAAATACCTTTCTATGAAATTAGAAATAATATGTTCCTAATTTCCAACCACCACCCAACCAATCAGCTGGTCATTCGGTCAATCGATCGATCGATCAATTAATCAATCAATCAATCAATGCACTTCGCTCCCCAACTCTAAAACAACACTATCTTCAGCCCCAAACCACACCCCAAAACCACACTCCCTCAAAACCCCATCCCTCCAAACCCCATCCCTCCGTCAAAACTCCACCCCTGGGACGGATTTAGAGGAAGGCCGGGCAGATGTCACAAAAATTCAGGTACCAGACCTAAATTCTTGTTTAAGCGAAAATTTTGGGTTTGTCGATAAATCAAGTTCCACTCTCTTTTTATGGCCCTTATAGTACCGGTACAGTGCAAAAATATATCCTTTGTTTTAAACTAACGACCGATCTTTATTAAGGAGGTGAACTTGTATTTGAAACAAAAACCGTGAAAATAAGCAGAAAATATACGATTCTGAATGTTTTCTAGTCTTAGATTTGCACGTCGACATAGTGGAATGCTACGTGATGAGGTCATTTTAAGGCACTGCGCATGCGTTACGTCGTCTCCCTCGTCCACTACCAAAATCAAGAACGTGTTCACCTCGTTTTTCCCGTCGTCCTAAATCTAGGACGCCGTG
>NW_022696223.1:0-1222 GCF_011630105.1 Anneissia japonica
GCACCTTCTTCTTTTGAAGTGTGCCACTGTTTCAAAAGTGTATATCCAAATAAATAAATAAATAAACTGATGAGGCCTGGAAGGCTGAAAAAACGGATCCGTCTGCAGATATTGGGTTTCTTCCAGTGGATGCTTAGTTTATTTTGCCATTCTGATCGGATTTTCTCTACTGTTCCGTTTTAATTTTAATTTTAAATTGTTCTGCATTATATGGCCGTTTAAATTTTTTGCAGCATTGTAAAATTGTAAGGATCAAATTGCTCACTGACCTTTATATATGTAGATATAATGAAGACATAATAGTGTACATATATAAATTCATATTCTTATAAATCATGTTATACATCCCATTTCCCCTAATAACAGTACTGATATATAATTGCATCAGATGATACAATGATATTGATATATATACTGTATGTAAATATTACAATACAAAACCGTATACATTTCAGTGAACAAAGTATACAGCACACCTTTCCTTATACATGTAGCAAGTCCATATTGGACCACTTTTTGTTGGCAACTTTATGCCGTATAGTATACTCCATTTTTATTCCTATTTTATTATTTTATTCCTAGTAATAATGGTTACCTTATTTTTTACCTTATATATAATCAGATTATACAACCCATTTTCCTTAATAACAGTATTAGTATACGATTGCATGGAATGATAATGGTATCGTCCCATGCAATATATGCATACATATATATTTATATATTTTTGAGTGGCTTTGCACAAATAAATAGCGCCCGTTTATGCATAAAACGTTGAGCACATGTGCGTGGAGGTGTGCATGGCATAAACCTGAGCGTATTTTTATGGTTCTCGGCATACTTTGCTGGTCCTCAGTCGGTCCTCTGATCACTGTTTTTAGTCAGGGTCCTCTGGACATTATGTTTACAGGTATGTGTGTGTGTGTGTGTGTGTGTGTGTGTAATAATTTGAACAATAGAAAAGTCTAAAGTAAGCCGAATACTACAGTATGAAGGCTGAATGGTATATGCACAGATTAATTCTACTGTACTACTATTACCTCTTAGATGAGCACCCTCATATAGAAAATATAACAATAATTCCTACGGTACCACATGACCACGCTATAATAACAATATGCTTGTCCTCATTAGAAACAATGGCCGTATTCGGTATTCATAAAGTAAACTGTTAGACCAAGCCAATGATAATGATTCATATATAATAAAGTTCATTAAATGA
>NW_022696224.1:0-270 GCF_011630105.1 Anneissia japonica
AGAACCATCCACTACCGACGCACCAACAACAGAATCATCTACTACTGATGCACCAACAACAGAATTATCTACTACTGATGCACCAACTACAGAGGCATCGACAACTGAAGTACCAACAACTCAGTCATCTACTACTGATGCACTAACAACAGAATCATCTACTACTGATGCACCAACAACCGAATCATCTACTACCAACGCACCAACAACAGAGGCATCGACAACTGAAGTACCAACAACCGAATCTTCTACGACTGATAAACCGACTAC
>NW_022696224.1:363-1020 GCF_011630105.1 Anneissia japonica
CTGTCTCTTATACAAATCATCTACTACTGATGCACCAACTACAGAGGCATCGACAACTGAAGTACCAACAACCGAATCATCTACTACTGACGACCCAACTACAGCAGCATCAACTACTGAAATACAAACAACAGAACCATCCACTACCGACGCACCAACAACAGAATCATCTACTACTAATGCACCAACAACCGAATCATCTACTACTGATATACCTACTACTGAGTCATCTACTACTGATGCACCAACAACAGAATCATCTACTACTGATGCACCAACTACAGAGGCATCGACAACTGAAGTACCAACAACCGAATCTTCTACGACTGATAAACCGACTACAGCAGCATCAACTACTGAAGTACAAACAACAGAACCATCCACTACCGACGCACTAACAGAATCATCTACTACTGATGCACCTACAACCGAATCATCTACTACTGATGCACCTACTACTGAGTCATCTACTACTGATGCACCAACAACAGAATCATCTACTACTGATGCGCCGACAACCGAATCATCTACTACTGAAGCACCAACAACAGAGTCATCTACTACTGATGCACCAACTACAGAGGCATCGACTACTGAAGTACCAACAACTGAGTCATCTACTACTGATGCACTAACAACAGAATCATCTACTACTGA
>NW_022696225.1:0-802 GCF_011630105.1 Anneissia japonica
CCGATCACACCCTGTGCACCGAAGTGTCTCTGGTGGAGACGGGTCACAGAAAGGGCACGGTTGCCTTTTTCTGCGACGACGAGATCTCCGCGAGACGCGTGGCTTCGGAGAGATTCGGATATAAGCGTTCGAGTGGCGAGGTCGCGCCGAGAGTGAACATGTCGAACGAGAAGCTGCTCGAGGAGGCGGAGACCGTCAAGAATCTTGCCAGCAGCGTGGCTCCCGAACAGCTGGAGGCCATACTGACGATACTGAAGAACAAGGACGACAGCAGCAAAGATGAGCAGACGGAAATCAGAAGGGAGATGGATATGTGGAGGGAACAGCTGGCGGACTTCATGAAACGGCTGACGAAGACCGTCGAGGGCAAGCTTTGCTCCGAATATCGGAAGAGAATGGACGGTTTCAAGGAGATGACGGAACGGTGGTCCGAACCTTCGTCCGAAGTCGACGTCGTCGCTTCGTTCAAGGCCGCCAACGAACTGATCGGCGACGCTACCTCCGGCAAGACGAACGTCGCCGAGCTGTCCTCTCTGCTGAAGACGCGCTTTCCCAAGATGGAGGGCTGTCTCTTATACACATCTAGATGTGTATAAGAGACAGGGATATGCACAAGGAGCTGCTGCACAAAACGAACCAGAATGCGATTAACGTGTGCAACGATTACTTCGAGAGCATGAAAGAGAGGATAAGAGAAAACAGGATGGACGGCAGAGGAAGCGAAAGCGAACTCTTTCACGCAGCGGAAACGAACGGGATATCGGCGAACCTCCCGAGAAACGACCCGTGCCGACGGAAATGG
>NW_022696226.1:0-606 GCF_011630105.1 Anneissia japonica
TGTGTTTGTATATATGTATATGTACATATATAGGCCTATATATATGTATATATATAGGCCTATATATATAGTGTAGTTTATATATATGCGCTATATATATAAACTACACTATTATTAACATAATTAACAAAACTGGAGAAAATTATATTAAAATTTAAGTTTGAGAGTGCCATTTCCGGCAATTTATTGTTTTATTCTGATGGTCTATTCATACTTTCAACGATAACGATAAAAAGCAAAAAAAAAATAATTGTTCATATAAAAGAAATAAATACGACATTTTTACACTAGGACGATTCGATAACGAATTACTGTGTAAACAATAACAGAATATTTTAAATAATCAAGAAAAAAGATCGTTGTAACTACGGTACTACGATTTTATAGTTTTTTCCATGATGATGACGTCATTTGAATTGATTTGTCAAAACATGTTGTTATCGTATACACGATAATTCGTTATCGAATCGAAAAAGTGGATAATCTGGAGAGCCTCTGTACGTCATTGATTTGAAGATGTTCCATGTTAAGAGAGCCCACTATCTATAAAAGTCCTAGCTATATTTCAACGTCCAAAATCTTTGGTTATTTGGGGGTGGAAGGTGA
>NW_022696227.1:0-1667 GCF_011630105.1 Anneissia japonica
GCAATAGGTAAGTTTTAAGATTTTGACAATCTCAACCCGGATTTGGCTGGTGGATTTAGTCTTTATCTGTTGCAGTACCTTAAAATGACGTCACGCGGCCAAAGGGGCAAAATCGTAATGGCCTATAACTTAATAAAAAAAATGCCAAAAAAAAAACGAGTTTAAAGTTGATTCTATTGCCAATGACATATCAAAAATCCCCTCTTGCCAATGCCCAAATTACCTGGTATTTGCAATTTAATTACAGTTTTTATATAGGCCTATATAATGTAGCCTATGTAGGTCTATATAATAATAATAATAATAATAATAATAATAATAATAATAATAATAATAATAATAATAATAATAATAATAATAATAACAAATATTTATATATTTATCAAAGGCGCTAGGTGATTGAAATAAAGCAAGTTAACGTTCCAGCAATAGGTAAGTTTTAAGATTTTTGTTAAAAGAAAGCAAATAAGACGAATCGCGAACAAAAAGCGGCAAGGAATTCCGTATGAAGAAAAAGCACGTTCACCATAAGTTTTTGATTTTGATTGCCTTTACGAGACAGAACTGTTAAGAGATTTTGAGATAAAGAACGAAAATGACGAAGAGGAATGCGGTATATTGGGAAGGTGACTGAGTAAATAAACAAGTTGATGAAAGCTAAGTGACTTAAAAGTCAACAAAAGTAACTTGAAAATAGCACGTTGTTTTATATTGAGCCAGTGTAAATTTTTAAATATGGGTTTAATATGCTGATGATGGCGAGGTGTTAGGAAAACAATAATTGTGACATCAGGTAAACAAATATATAAAGAATTACAGTAATCTAATTTAGATGAAACAAAGGCGTGAACAAGAGTGTTTCGGCAGATTTGGGTGAGAGAAACGTAGTACCCATAGATTACGAATACAAAAGAAAGAAGATTTACAAACTGCTGAAATGTGAGGAACAAAAGTAAGGCATTCGTCAAGGAAAACACCAAGACTTCAAATGGATGAAACTGAATTGATGATGTTATTATTTATACAAAGAGATGGAAATTACGGCTTTGGTTTGAATTTAGAACGAAAAACAATGAATTCAGTTTTACATTGGTTGAATTCAGCATGTTGTTTGTCATCAATTTCTGAACGGCAATTATACAATTTTGAAGATTTTCAACTGAAATAGAGTTTGATTGGTTAAATGGAACGAAAATCTACATGTCGTCAGCATAAAAATGAAACTTAACTCCGAGATTGCAAGATATTCGCCACATGTGTAATGTAAAGAACGAATAGAAGAGGTCCAAGCACACTTCCTTGCGGTACACCATAGCGCAAAGAAGTGTGTTTGGAAGCAGTCACCCTCAAGGATACCAACTTTCTGGAAACGGGAAGAAACATAAGATGAAAACCGCGGAGAACAACATCATTAAAACCAAATTGAAATGATAGCCTGTGGATAAGAATAGAATGGCCAATAGTGTCAAATGCGGAAGACAAGTGTAGTTGAACAAAAGCAACAGCTTTTCCAAATCAATAAAAGAAAGAATGTAATAAGTAGGCCTATACAATTTAAGGCAGATTCAGTGGAGTGGCAAGGTTTATAAGCAGATTGAAATGATTCATGAAGAATATTTTGGTTGAAATAGTCAGAAACTTAAGAGGCCTGTCTCTTATACCCATCT
>NW_022696227.1:1736-59674 GCF_011630105.1 Anneissia japonica
AGACACTCTTACGCTGACGAAGGCAGCAGGTGCTGCCGAAAATTTCGTTGAATAAACGTACATGTCTCAAATTATGTCAAAGTGTCCGGCGTTTATGTTAACAACTGCAGTGTTATTTTATATATATATATATATATATATACTGTATTCATTAGGTTTACACAATATAGGTAAATATTAATAATAGTTCTAAAATAGGAACATTGTATATAATCGTATCAAGCATAGCCTACAACAAAACGTCCTTTTTCAGTTATGTGTGAAAACAATGTCTCGGATTCGAACCTGCAGCCTCTCGCTACTCAGGCGAGTGTCCAGCTTGCTGTATTTGATGCTCATGCGATATTAGTAACCATATCGAAATTGTGAGGTGAAACGCGTTGAGATTAATATTCTCTACAACGCCTTGGTCAAGTGGTAATGACGTTCGTCATGTATGGAAACAATTATTGGTTCGATTCCCGGGTGAATGCTGAGAGGCGTTCTTTGTCTGATTCCTCTTATGTTACATTTCAATATTTATACAGTAAATTTTAAGCTTACTGTGTACTGTACTTTAAATCATGAAGTGCCCCATCTACGACAAATGATATATTATTGTGATTGGTCAATACGACTCTCTCCAGTTTCCCAATAATGTGGCGAACTTCTAATTTTCGAATTAAGTTGACGGTCATAAACCACCGGTTTAGGGTTCCGACGACATGTGTGGAATTTGGTGATTTGATAACATTGTTTACTTTCTCAAAGTAAAACTGACAGAAGTGAAGTTGGATTGTTTTTGTATTAAAGATCCCGTGGACATTATATTTCATTTTCAAGTATATAGTAGCCTAGCCTAGGGCCTATCTTTCTATTTTTAAGGCTAGGCCAGGCCCATTTGTAAACAACAAATCTGGCCGGCTAGCTAGCCTAGGCCCAGAAGGCTACCGATTCTTATCGTTTGACAAGCTTAGGCTAGGCAGGCCTATCACCTTCCGTTACCAAGGAGCTGTTTACATTTCAACAGAAGTCTCGTCTGTGGAATATACCGGGTTTTTCTGTTTGTAACGATCGTACAAACAGAAAAAGGACTAGGCCTAGGAATGCATTCGAAAATAATGTCAGAAGAAATTAGCAGTCGTTATCGACAAGGAGACTTCAATGATCACTTCTCAGTTCTTCATGAGCTTGGGCGGTAAGTAAAATTAGGACCTAGGCCTACATTACTACTGGTAGTAACTTAATAACATAGCATAGGCCTAGGGCTAAAACCTACCCTACTAGTGGCTAAGTTGTGGACTAAAAGTTATCTAGGCCTAGGCCCTGGCGTGGTCCAAGGGCATCATTCAATCATAACTTCTTTATTTGTAAGGTAAGAGGGATCATACATCAGTCTAAAGAAGCCTAGGCCTAGTAGTAGTAGGGATACCTGCTATGACAATTCTCTGCATTATCCTTTTTATAGTCTTGTAGTTGTACTAAAAATGTTGGCATTGGCTATTGTTGTCACACCAGCACTGTCTGAAACACATTCTTACAAAGTTTAGAGTATTTTGAATACTATTTTATTGCATTGTTAAAGAGAATCAGTGTTTTTCAAAAACATTCTTTTGAATCCTTATTCATTACTTTAAAAAAAATACCTAGGCCTATTTCCTAATATTATTTTACTAAATAATAAATTATTCTAATTATTAAGCCAAGATATAAACACCAAATATACAGTACTTATTTACACTGTAATTTTTTTTATCTAGGATATCCTATCCCTCTTAACATTCCAGTGGTATTTTTAAGAACAAATTTGTGGTTTATTTCACATACCAGATGATTTGAGCAAGGTGTGATATAACAATTTTGTATGACCTATTGCAAATTCAAACAGATTTCATATGTCATAATTATCTACTGTACCAGTCATAGCAGTGACTGACTTCAATGAGGATACAGTACCGCCATTTTATAATCATCATGCAAGCATTGATTTTGCCGTACTTCATCGCATACAGTACTAGACTACGACTTGGGAGCATCCTTTTATTTACTTTAGGTTATATGAAAATCAATATTTTAATGTGAAGTAATGCATTATGATGTTACTCATCAAGGTTCCATGCATACTGTATATATAATGTAAATCTGAAATTGGTTTGTGTGCATATATAGTCATTTTTTTGGTTAATTAAATCTTTTCTTAATATATTCTTTGATCTTGAAATCTTGACAATTTTTTAAACACAAAATTAGCACAATTTTCAACCAATAAAATGAATTGTTTCTTCTCACTCGAAATTATCTACAAAATTAATAATACAATGATAACTTGAAATAAACATATATCTCAGTCACTCATTCTAATTTATTAGTGGACCATTGATTTCAAATAACAATTTTTTTTTAAGTGGCTAAATTTAAGCACTCATAGTCCACATTAAAATGTAACATTACTGTTATTAATTAATAATTCATTCATTCATTCATTCAATTTTATTTCATATTAAAATTATACAATCATAATAATAATACTGTAGGTTTGATAACTACCGTACCTTATCACTGTAATCAATCTGTATTTTTTAATGCAAGTTGCACTGCTTTTATTGTGTTAAAATAATATATACACTGCTATAAATTTAAATACCAGGAAGTTGTTAGCTCTGGATTTTTTTTTTTTTGGTTGTTGTCTTTACTGTTTTTCTATCCTGTACCCTCTTTCCCATCTTACCTCTGGTCCTAACATCTTCAGTCTCATTCATTGTCAAATTATGAATCCGAAAAATGCTTGTACCATAATTACAGGTACAGTCAAATAATTAAAAGCTCCTAAAATGTAAATAATTTATTTCTGATACTGTATTCTATTAATGAGTACAAAGTATTAAAATTGAGGTGAATTATTTGTTCAGTAAGTAGGTGATGTGTGTATAAACATGTGATATTTGATGTGAACCTGCTTCATGGAGCAATAAATGATTACACGGAAAGGATGAAGGTTGTATGTTATCTACCAAATTGTTTTCAGACAAGTGATTAAGGTTCATTTGTGTGCTATATGACAGCAGTACCTTCATTTCCTCTCATTACATACTGTAACCAATTGGCATGGCAGGCTGAATAACTATAGATTATTATTGTTATTATTATTATTGTTTTAGTTGAAGGCATGCTCCTTCATGGTCGTAACCAGCACAATAGTGATCATATAAAGTGAGGAAATATTGATCCAAAGGGTAAATGTACTTTCACTGAGTTGAAAACAATTTGAATTCTTAAAGTCTGCACAAGATAAGAATAAATCCAACAGCTTAGGCAGACGGTGACTCTTTAAGCTAAGCCATCTTTCTGGCCTTAATTGGAAGTCTTGGCATTGCGTTGAGAAGTAAATGGATTTAACATCAAGGGCCTTCATCAATATTTTCAGGATGCTATTATTAATTAACAACTACTAAAGTGAAAGGACTAGGTAATATTTGAATTAAAAGTGGTAGAGAATACGGTAGTTTATGTGTTATTTAACTACTAATTGTTAATAATAGGGATGGCCAGGCACAGTTACAGTGCCGTATGTAATGTAGGGGAACAAGAGTTCACCCTGATTGCAAATATAGTGGCTCAAGGTATCTAGAGTTTATTAAAATACAATTATGCAGTAACCTAATTAGCCATCAATCATCAATATAATTTGATCAAAATTGCTGTTACAGTAATAGCAGTTAAATTCAAATAATACAACTATATGCCTAATTTATGAATTAGTTGTATTTAAAAAGTATGTAAAAAAATACTATTTTAAATTTTAATAAAATAACTAAATATTTGAAGTCCCTGTATATTGCTCAATTAACTCATTTTCTGCTTTTGAAGGAGGAGTTAAGGATGTTTAAAGTGGCAATATATTATTATATTGCCTTGGAAATAAATAAAATATGTTTTGATAATATTCTCTACTGAAATCCTTGTAGGCCTACTGTATAGTACAGTTCTTCAATAGCATGTGAGACATGAATACTGTACTTTTTGTGCACTATGCTACCATATATAGTACAACTGTTACATGGACCACATGGACTTTATAATTGGTTATTAAACTTTATAACAGTATATAGTTGGCTACCATAACAATATCCAGGTGTCCCTCAAAACAGGTGTGAACAAGCCGGAGTCTAAGTTGCTACTTATTTTTTTCACACATGCTAGATTTTAAATTACTGTATTTTTTTCTCATAACATCAACTTGTATTTTAGCCATTGATCAGTACTAACATTATTGAAAGGATTTTGTGGCTCTTGGATTATAGTGTATTTTCGGCCATCTGCCATGGTCTTTTGTCCACTAATCATTAGAACACAGGCTGACTTAATCCCAATGATGACATGTTAGTATGGTAGTTTTCTGAGCGTGTATGATTCAGTTCAGTTCAAGTGAAGCTTTATAATTTTAAGCTTAGCTACAGTATGTTGCTATAACTGTACTCTAATAGCATTGAATCGGGAAATAAAATGGCCCTGTGTACAGATTGCTTTTAAAAACTTGTAAACATGAGGTAAACATCCTGTATTATTAATGACAGAAATTAGTGTGTAGGGAGTGTAGGTTGACGGAAATTAGTGTGTAGAGGGAGTGTAGGTTGTAATCAATATTGTTTATAATGGTGAGTCATCAAGTAATTAATTTATTATTAACACAGACTTAGCTATAGTACTGTAACGCTTAACAGGTTCCCTTTAAACATAGGGTAATTCAATTTTTTGTTCTCATTATTTTTAAGGGAAGTTGAAAACATACCTCTTACTTGCTCACCGAAATGTAAAGAGTAAATTAAGAGATGTTGCAGCAGAATAGTGTTCAATGGGCAATGTGAGCTTAACCACCTACCTTCAGTTTTTAAAAATTTAAAAAATCTACCATACTGTTTCTGATTGCTTTTTGTTGATTAGAATATTTGTAAATAATATAGTATAATATAAGAAAACTAAATACTATATCATGATAATGATTAAAAAATGCTTAACTTAATCTTATAAAATCGTATATAAATTAATGCAAGTTGTAGAATCTGTCAGAAAAACAAAGCACTGGCAGACAAATTTTGCATTAAAAAATGTACATTTTAGAAATGAATCGCTTAAGTACCAATCTCCCATCTCATTGATTGTACAACTGGGATTCATGGATTATTCGCAGAAAGGTGTGCATGATAGCTTGAACATATTGTGCACTGCACAGTGCTGCATTTCTGTAGTGTTCTTTGAAATTAAAACTATACTGATGTTTAATTACACTATGTATGTTTGAAGATGATTTATGGTACAAGCTTTCCAACTCAACTGTTGTGGACCATGAATAAGTGACTGCTGTAATTCATCAAAATTATAATTTTATTTCTCTGCAGTGTTTATCTACAGTAACACAAACATTGTAACAAGCTAATTATATTAGATTTTTAAAAATTAAATAAATAATTAGTTAATATTAAATTGACATTACAATAACTGTAATTATTATGTTAATAGAAAAAGATAATTGGTAAATGCAATGGTAATATAGTACCTCAGTAGTAAAATATTAATATTGTATTGTAGAGCTCAACTAAATTTTAGTTTTTTTGCCTGAAATACTGGTACAGTTGCTGTCTGAGATCTATTTATCTAGGAACCACCTTAGAATTTCTCACGGTATTGACTCTCAATAGAATTATGCTGAGAAGATTATACATAGAATAATAATGCATGCTCTCAATGCCTAATGCATCGTGCACTTTTCGCACAGCTGAGCAGAATTATGTATGAGCGACCGAGGTTTTTTCTCCTGTTATTTGCTTCTTCCCGTCTTTTGGGAATTCTTACCGCCTTTAATCTTGAGCAGAACCAAGTGGAGGTTCGAGTGACCTCATCTTGTCTGCTAATGCATCCCTTTTGGGTGAATTCTCTTCTTTCAGGTGTGCACAGTATGGTCACGATGGATCATATCATATTAGCATCATTCACAATGCCAACTGAAAGCTACATGCTAAAAGATGGCGGCAGCATTCCTGCATTACTACAGGTTGTTTTCACTGGGGACAACATTCTCAACAAACAGGAGGTCGCGGTGGAACTGCACCATTTCATGATACAGTACTGTATTTGATGTGGCAGTCCGTCACACATATTATAACAGTGCATTTTAATGGTCACTGAATTTGTATCTATAGTATGCTGCATTGTTCAAAGGATATGCACACAGGATGTTTATATTTCAACATGTATGAATGGGTGGATTCACAAAAATGTGTGAATGCTGCTTTAAAAACTACATTGACATTATACTGTAGTCTTCATTTAAAGTAGGAACTTGTTTATTTGTTTATAATTGTCAATAAAGATACAGTATAGTACTGAGAAAGAATTATAATATTAGTACTTGGTCCCTGTACAGTAGAAATAGTTACTCTTAATAGCTTTGAGGAAAATAAAACTTTGATAGACATTTTGTATAATCAATTAATTATATTTGCATAATTTAAAATACCTGTATACTGTAAATGCAACATAAACTGAATATTATTCTCCACTGTAAAAATGCTGAAATTCACACTCATAACATTTTTGTTTTAATCTAAGATTTAAATAATACAATGGAGAGAGCAAATTTAGCATTGTAGCTTACAGGTAATTGAACTACAGTATGCTGCATTCAGATATAATTCTTCAACCTCAATTTTTACTTCAGACACAATTAATTCATACAATAACAGAAGCACATGACATGATAGGCTTTTAGTGAACCCGCCAAACGCAAATAATAATGATTTCAATTAATAATAACATTTTATTTTTGGCCAATTAGCACACCCGCCGCCACGAAAAATGGATACTCAGAAAAAAAAAAAAACAGTTTTTCTGTATTTTTATTTATGCCCTCCACTGCTTTGAAATCTCCAAAGGTAAGATATGCATATTTCTTCCTAATTATGTAAATTTGTAGCATTTAACCATCCCATTTTACAATCACCATTAAAATTTTATTTTTATCTTCTTCGTCTGGATGTTTTTGGCAAAACTATGTGCTAAATAAGAAGACAAAATTTTATTTTTATTTTGATTCCGTCCTCTGATGATCTTTAAAAAAATAAGTACGCGAAACAAGGAATAAAAAAAAGTCTCGCCGTACCAAGATTCAGCATCAAGTAGTGACGTGAGCTCATTTTCCGCTCGTGTTCATTGCACACCATTCGTCTAAACCTGTCTGGGGATATATTGCTACTCCTTTCAAATACAGTCCTCGTAATCTCTAGTAAGACATTAAATAAATGTTTCATTACTCTATTTCATAATTTTATTTCATACTGTACCTTACAGTAAGTTCTAGTTCACAACTCAAGTTATATGTTGATCTAGATACTGTACATGTGAAAATATATTGATAACTTTCTTTCCAGCAGTCCTCCTGAAAAGCTGATTAATTCTTGGAGATCAATTTCAAGTTTAGAGAATTGTTTACCTACAAGAGGCTGATATTTCTCATAACTAGGCTAATGAGGTTAATAATTATAGTATTAGCACACCTAGTATTGCAGGAGCTCCATCTGTTGATCCCAATCAGTGTTTCCTTGTTTACAGCTCATTTTTCAAGAACCCATGTTTATTCAGATTATTATTTTTATTCCGTATAGTATAATATCTAACATCAGTTCTTATTGTATTCCTTAGCTTTTCTTTCACGGGAAAAGAATGCATTGTTAATAGCTGTTGCAGTTGTGCAAACTATTTACATTTTCATGGTGTAATGAAGCTTGTTCGTCTTTCTCTCTCGTTCCTTTCTTTATTTTCTTCTTCATTGCTCATTGTCAATGATGTGTTTGTGCACTTTGACAGGAGGTTTGTACTTTTGTTGGAGGTCATACACCCATTGAAATTGATAGATGTCATATGAAATTATTTTTAATAGCTGATCTTTTTTTGCAAAAAAGTTACACATAAAAGGCTAGAAATTTCAAGTAAAATTTTTAAAAATTACCTTTATCTTTCATAACATATTTTAAATAACCATATAAAATTTAATATTAGAAAATAATTGTCACTATATTGAAATTTAAAAATATACTCAGCAAAGTCTTTGCACAATTTAACAACAATAATAATAATAATAATTATTATTATTATTTATATAGCTCATTTGCCTATATATACTGCTCAGTGCGGTTTACATGACAGGAAAGATCATTATGCGATTTTAAGAGTCAATTATGATAATATCATAACAAATTTAATGATTATATTCTATTCATCTACGAAATCAAAAGTGAGAATAAAAAAAACTATTTTCTGATCGTAAGAAAATATCTAAAACAATAAAAACATTCTACTTCGTGAATAATTACCTGGATAAACACTAACTACTCTTTTGAAAGTATTAAAATATTTATTGATTTCATACTGTAAAACAGCTAAAAATAATTTTTCACAGTACATCAGAAAAGTTCCATGAATTCAAAGGGGCGATGTAAAGAATTGAAACCCACTGTATTAACTATAAAAAGTAAAGCAATTTAAATATTGTTTTTATTGCTCTAGTTTGTAATGGCAACTCAACTGTCACCGATATAGTTGGATATTTTGATATATCTACAACTGAATTAATTAATCGCAGAAAAGCAAATGCAAGAGTAATGATAACGTATTATGGATAGACTTGTACTGTGTAGCACATAATACTACAGTATGTCTCTGTGTGCTTTCAAATGTCCAATAGAAATATAAGAAAAGAAACAAATAAGATGAAGAAGAGACAAAGAAAAAAGAAACAACAAAAACAATCAACAAAAAAGAACAACAATTATAAATGGATGAGAAAAGTCTGGCCTTAAGTACAGAAATGGATGGGAAGAGAGTTCCAGAGTTTTGAAGCAGCGACATTATTTAAGAATGCTCACTGTACGATTTCAGCATGCAAATACTGAGTAGAAAGTGTTGAAGAGCTAGAGGTGGATCTAAGTGAAGGACAGCAGGTTTGGGAGTATAATTGAATAAGATTTGGAAATATAGGAAGAAGGGTGAAAAAATGCATGCAATAAAATGCTTCTCCTACAATACTCCTTGAATACAAGGTGAATGGAATCAGTATGTAATTAAGCATTAAGCTATTTAATACAAGGTGTCCCATCCTCTCTCAAGAAGATTCACAAGGTATTTCACTCTTAATCACAAGATACAATATCCTTAAATTCAATTATCACAAATTAAGATTCATACATTGCTGTCTGAATACTGAAAATCACTTCCCTTGTGTCCTGTGCAGCAAAACAAAAAACAAGGATTTTGACAAGCCATTCAACCTCAACACTACAGTAGATTGCATGTACTGTGCTGTACAGTACAGTCGTGAAATATCGCTTCGTATCTGCGCGTAACCACTCGTAGCCTGCTCGTAGGTAGCGTTTGGAACGTAGCTACGAACCACTACGAAGGTCATTGTTATTTTAATGAGCTTTGCAATGATCGTAGGCTGGATCGTCGGGCTGATGATCAATGCGTAAACAATATTGAAATATAGTTTACCAGCTTTCAACGCGTAAGCAATGTTGCAATTTACTAAATAAACAATGTTCGAACTTTATTGTTTTGTTATATCCTACCTTATTATTAAATCGATCATGTTCGTGTTTGCCATTCACAAATTATCAAACAATACATTGTTTATTCCAGTGAGCTGCAGCAGTCTTTCTGCACATACAAATAAACAACATGCTTTTGCTTCGTAGGTTCGCTTCGCGTAGCCTTCTTGCTTAGATTGTTTATATCATTATCAGGCTTCGAAGCCTGCGCGCAGGTTAGATTGTTTATATCATGTCAGGCTACGATGTATCTACGAAGCCTGCGCGCAGGTAAAAGTGCAATATTTCACGACTGTACTGTAGTAGGCCATGTAAAAGTAATTATTGTAGGAAGTGTCCCCCCCCTCCCAATAACATTTTTTTTTTTAAACAAACAATCTATGAATTTGACAATTAATATCATCCAAAAATGGAACATATCCTCGTTTTGTTTTTTTGTTTTTGTTTTTGTTTTTTTAACAAATCTGAATGTTTGCACTAGAGAGGCTCTTCAGGGAGGAAGGAGAATATTTTCTGTATTGTGAACTTATTGTCAAAAATACTACAATATTGTACTACACTTTGTATCTTCCTCTCCCTCCAATTTTCATATTTTTAAATCATTCATTTGATGGGCAGAAAGTGGGGTAGCCATTTTCATTTTGTGTGCACTGAACCGTGGAGATCCTTTTTAAATCTGTGTTTCCTCGTTCAATTCCATCACTAGACTGCTGCTCTCCATGAGCTGTCTCTCATGTGAATCAATTAAGCTGTTGGTCATGTTTACAATTCATGTTAAAGACAGAAGTTTGTCTGGCACTGTACTGTACAATTCCAGCACCAGAAGCACTTCTGGAAAAATGCCAGTCAAATCCATTCACCTACAGTAGGCCTATGTTCTATAAAACATTATGATGTGTTGTCCAAAGTATAGTAGGACTACTGACAATTAGTACTTAATATCTAATCTATTTCGATAGTTTATCATGAACTGTCCACATTCTAATGTTTAGAAGAATGTATCAATGTGCCTTCAAGTGCAGGTCTGATTGTTTTTTATCAGAAATATCAAACACCAGACATTGAGATCATGATTAATTTACAATCTGTAGGTTCTTGTTATTTCCGTTTCTAAATATAGGATTTAATATGACATTTGGATTCTGTTCAAGTGTCTGCAAGAATAGAAACTTTATCAATTCGTTGTTTGGTATCAAACATTAAATTCTTTTACAGTTAGGTATGAACTACCTATGTATTACTGATTATTTAAGACAAGGATTGAGTCAGTGAGAAATTTGATTAATGAATCAATTAATTTGTTTCCTTCCATCCAAATCCTAGATTTAAAAATATGCAATAATTATTTTTATGAACATCACTATACACTGATTTTTTTTTAATGTGTACTGTAGTATACATTTCTCAAGTTGATTGGTATCTTGAATTTTTTTTTAAATTGCTGCGAAGCAGCCAATTCATATTCTTGACAGCAATTTGACCTCTGAAAGGTCATTGTTTGTCAAAAAACAAGGGCCTATGGATGACTGAAAAGCGGAGTTTCCTTCTTTCGTTCTGCCGGGTAAAATCAATTACTTTAGGCGACGTTTGTAGACTAATCAACACGTACAGTACCAACGTCGGCATGTCGCGCTAGCCTTATCCTACTCTAGGCCTAGACCAGCTAGGATGGTATAGGCCTAGCCTTGAAGGGACAAAGGTCCCAATGAAAAACAACGTCGCTCCTTGATAGCTAACTTTGTCTATTTAACATCACAATAATTCATTATTAGACCTATAGTTGTTTTTTGAATTGTACTCCACAAATCTCAGCCAATACCTCGCACAACTCGAGTAACGTCTTGTATCTATTGTCGTGACATCATGGCTCGCTGGCTCACACTTGCGATGTCTCGCACTTGTGATCAAATAACACGCTGGCTCGCACTTTGGCAACACTCTTTGGCTGTCAACTCGCCCCTAGAAAACCTGCCTTTGGAAACTTGCCCCATAAAAAAATGTACACCTCCTAGACCATGCAGTCTTCAAAATAAAAATTGTAACCTTTGGTAATCAACTACATTTTCCACATACATGGCCCCCTGAGAGTATTTTAGTGTGATTTACACCAAGCTAACCATACTATTAAGTCAGAAGAATTGTTTCCAGTGGGCTCCTTCTGGTGATGAATTGGGCAGCACACCAGGTGACAATCCCAAACTATTTCCTGAAGAGTGTACTGCGTTCTTAAACGTGCACATCAGTTATATTGCACAAAGGACCAACAGCTGTCGACTTTCTTAACTTGTATTTCAGCCCTCCAGCTGAAAGATAGTGGACAGAGATGTGTATAAGAGACAGCCCTTATGGTGGTCATGGAGGAAAACAGCTGATCCACAGGGCTGATCCAACCAGCTGGCCCATCTGGTCTCTCAGTTGTAGTATATATATGATACAATAGGAAGGCATACATTTTATGACTAAGTTTTACTGTAGTTCTAAGATGGTAATTAGCACAATGATGCTGTATGAGTATGGCAACTCCGAAAAATGACAGGACGTGAGGCAATAATTGATTCTACTTGATGCTGCAAGTTATGATTATTCTCTTACATTCTTTACCTTTATACTGTGTGTATTCTGGGACAATTTGATGTTATTGCTCAAGGCATGCGTGCATGCATTTATTTTCATGATGTTGAGATGTTGTTGAGTTTATCTTAGACTCAATACTGAAACTTCAGATAATACTGTAACTATTCTACAACACTAAACAGTGCTTGAGGAATGAGATCAAAGAAGGAATTTCGCAGATAAGAATCTTTTTGTTGCATAATCTGAACTCCCCACTTACAACATCTGTAGTTTCATATTTTAATAATACATTTTTTTTTTAAACATGCAAAGATACAATTACAATAACTCATATTTTTATTTGTACAGTAATTAGTCGGTAATGATAAATGGTGCAAAATAAATCTTCGCTTGTATCTCCGAACATAGATAAAAGTATTCATTCTCTGCAAGTGTGTGAGCGATGGGAAAATCGAAGACGGTATTCTGTAGATACAAATCTTTTTGATTCATAATTACAACTGCCCACTTTGTCGGCTTCCAGCAAAGGGCATTAAATCGGCACCAGTACAGCTTTATCCAAGTGTACTAAATAACAGTCATAGTTTTGAATGAATTATCCGCCAGTGCGTGATATAATCTTGTTGGATTTGATTTGTATCTCCATACAATTCAACACCCAGTAGAAAAGAATTTAAAGGATAATGTTAACTTTGTAATTGGAATCTAAATTCTTACAAAAGTTTATAGTGACGATAGCTTTAATTCCCCTTAATAGTTGACATCGTTTACTTTATAGCCAATAAATGCTTCAATATGACCTAATATTTATTTGGTTTTCTTTATTTGTGTTCACTCTCTGCAAATTAATTAAATTTTTGCGAGCAATACAGTTGTTAACAAATCTATATCCCTTCTGAAACAAGTTCCTTTGCCTTTTTAATTGGTTGTTGCGTTTGTGATTTTTGTCTTTTGTATTTCTGTACTGTTAGTGGAGATATTGAAATATAAGAAAAAAATATATAAAATTATTCTGCACTGCTAATACTTTATTCCTCTTAATTCAACTTGGAAATTTGGCCCCCTGAGAGTATTTTAGTGTGATTTACACCAAGCTAACCATACTATTAAGTCAGAAGAATTGTTTCCAGTGGGCTCCTTCTGGTGATGAATTGGGCAGCACACCAGGTGACAATCCCAAACTATTTCCTGAAGAGTGTACTGCGTTCTTAAACGTGCACATCAGTTATATTGCACAAAGGACCAACAGCTGTCGACTTTCTTAACTTGTATTTCAGCCCTCCAGCTGAAAGATAGTGGACAGTCTTGAACAAATGACCAAAGATTTGATAGAATCTCCATGCCAACTGAGCCAATGACACCTGACCAGCCAACATGTAAACCAGCGCTGATGTAACAGTAGGCAATACATATTGTACGGATGTAAACATTGCCTTTAACCCACCTTAAATTCTCTATCAGAGTTAATCGAAAAGCTGAGAATGTTTAGACCCAAATTTAAATCACAAATTCCTAGAGTCTAGGAACTCGTGTCCATATCTAAAGAGACAAGACAAAGAAAAAAGAAAGTGGTACAGGCCATTGTGATTCTTTGCTTCAAACTTTATTCAATTATCATTCAGGAATGAGTGAGTGGGTTTTTTTTTTTTTAATTATTGGTCAAAAATGTAAGTCATGCTTTAACAAGTCCAAGATTAAAGATTGAATTCGAATAAAGCAGCTTAGCCATCAAGTTAAGACTCAAGGTTGCATTATCTATCAGTATTGAGGCTTCCTGTAGTTTATTTGTAATGAGACTATTATAGTATTGTATAATGTAATGGTCTGAGCACAATGACGGAATATACAATAGCAAGTAAAGCCCATTGTCTTTGCGTTTTCTTTGACATTCCAACCCATCTTGTAAGCTTTATCTTTTCATAGATATTGTACTCTTTCAAAAGAGTTGCTTTTTTATGTTAGTTTTGCGCGCGACTTTCTTCCGGTCTCCGGTCTATATATTTACAGGAAGATATAAATAATATAAAAGAAACGATGCTTTCTTCAGTTATAAAATATGAGATTACTGTTGAAATGAAAAATAATAGGAACTTTTTGTCTCTGGTGGTGAAGCCCTGTGTTATAAATAGGTACTGGCAGTTTCAAAAACCAATGCAATGATTTCTAGCCTAACATTAAGAATTACAGTACTTCTTAAAAGAAAATTTATAGACATTGGTATTTAGATCTAAGTTCTTGCATAAGATTGGGAGGCATTTATCTATTTACTGTACTGTTAAGCATTTAGACTTATTCTAAAAGACTGCGATTTGTAATTATGATGCTAGAGTGAGCAATAACTTGCATGATGAGCACTAACAGTAAGAAGCTATCATGCACCTGATTATGATGAATACTACTTTTGAAATGACTGAAGTGTCCATTGAAATCGTCTTAACTTCCGCCGGGTGTTATTTTCTATTATTTGCACTCATTCGTCTAGGAAATGAATTCGGAATACATTTGTCATAATCGAGATGCAGACAATAATCAATTTCACACATTGACAATGTTGATGATTGCATCCAAGTGGAAGAAGGGATGCTTCCAACTAACTTTCTTATTGTTAATTATCAGATTGTCTGCCAATATAAATATATGGCCCACAGGTAGTCGTGATGTCAGCCCGGGAGAAAACCTATATTAAGTGTTTATAATATTTTTTGATATGAAATTAATATTGCGTACAGTATTTACTTCAAAGTATTTCATTAAAAAATATCCAATATATTTTTTCTCTCCAGGGGGCGCTTTGCTGTGGTTCGGAAGTTTCAGCATAAGAAGACACAGAAATTCTATGCTGCAAAATTTATTCGAAAACGGAAGAAAGGAAAGGATTGCAGCGTAGACATCATCAAAGAGATCCAGATTCTAGAACTGACCAATGACCATCCTCGACTCATCGACCTATATGAGGTGTATGAGACTCAACATGAGGTCATACTAGTCTTAGAGTTGTAAGTCTTTGAACTTGAATATTTAGTGGCATATCTAAAAGTCTTGAAATAGGGAGAGGGGGCGCTGATGAGAGTGCAAAGGTAAAGTGGGGGGCTTGGTGAGGGGGTGCTAGCTCGTGAAATATGGTGATTTGTGGTGATTTCTAACTACTTGAGTTTGATTTTTTTTTTTTTGAGTGGAGGAAGTATATGCCAACTGCCTATTTTGTTGTTTAAATCTTCAGTTTCTCTGAATACTTCAAAAGTAAATGAACAATTCTGTATTCATTACATTCAAGAGAGTATAACACTTCTTTTATAAAGTGGCGAATTATACAGTAGCTACATCCCTACTTATTATTATTATAATTATTATTATTATTATTATTATTGTTATTATTATTATTAATATAAAATCATAACATTCAGTGTTATTCCCTTCCCTACAGTAGCATATGTTTTGTACTCCTATGGACAGAAAGTGATTTATAGGCTATATAATGGCTGCATTATGACTACTATAGTTTGGTATTGATATTATTCTTAAATTGACTGTAGCATAGCGTGTCATTACATTATATGATTGGCTAATCTTTAACGATGGCTGGGATTTCTACACATAATCTAAACCGATCCACTAATATTAAGTCTTAATAATGAAAATGCCCCCAAAAAATGTGATTTATACAGTCTACCTGTCCTCAAACAACACTGATGAGAAAAATTGAAAACAGTGCTCAGAGATAGGACAACAAATCACAATCATTATTAATCATCCATAAAGTAACTGAAGAAACTAATTATGGAATACCAGCTATTGTACAAGCTAAGGAGCAAGCATCAACTCTCCATTTAGCAGATGTTCGATTGGTATAATTTAAACATTAATTATTTGGCGAGGAAAGTTTCTTTTCAACTGAAACTTATTTTTCAAGTTTATTTTAAATTATTTAATGTATAGTTGGCGACTATAGGTGGCGGTGTGTTAGTTTTTATAATATGCCTGTCTATAGAGTAATACATAATATTGGCAAATGGGAATTGAATGAATTCACAAATGCGATCGTTACTATCATAAAGAAATGAAAAATTCTTTGATGTTCTATTCTTGGCCCACTCTACTGTCTCATTTCCTACAGAGATTCCTTGTGTTTCTTAAGAGCTTTGTGCTTTGCGGTAGTTTAACAAGCATTTGTGGTTTTTTGTTTTTTGTTTTTCTTTCTAAAATTAAATGAAATATCTGCTAAGTCTTCAATCATAAGTTATCACAGAAGTTAAGACATTTAAGTTGGTTTTTTAATGTTGAATCCCTGCTGACTAGTAGCGCACAGAGTTGTAAACTGTTGTCTGGGGACTCGCTAGGAAATTCTGATGATTATGCCTGCTTACACACATCCTGGCTAATTTCTTTGTTCTCTTTTAATGATTTATACATATTACTACAAAATCGTAATATTTTTTAGTGATTTTCTTAAAAGCACGTACTTTACTTTTCCTGTGTGTTTTAAATGGAGCATTTTTCAGCACTGTATTTTTTCTATTTTGAATTTCAATTAAAAAAATACATTGATCCTTTTTCACAATATGTGAAAGATCTGTCTTAATTTTGTTTATATTTATAAATAAAATTTATTCAAATTAAAATATTGAATAATCTGTACCAACAGAAGTATTGGTAATTTATTCATAATTTTTCCTTTTGGTTCTGGTGCTTACAATTACATACGTAATGAGAAGGTATTAAGGTAATGCCAAAGTACTGGTTTCACTTAGGCCAACCTGAATGCAATTTGCGATAAATTTAGAAACCGCATTAATCATTTATTCATCCCTACTGTAGTGTTGTAATCTTGTTTACTGCATTTATCCCTGATGCTTTAAATTTACATGAATTAGCCACACAGTTTACATCCATTTCCATCCTAATGAATGCAGTCGCAATACTTAAAGCACGTCGCTCACAAACGTAAAACCACCGCGTGCCGTGAACCCTGGAGATTGCTGCATTCTGGGTTCTGTTCCATTAAACTACTTTCATTGTGAAATACAGCTTCTCACAGTCAAAACAGAAAATTTAAAATCTGTTCTGTGTAATCATGATGCAGATTATAGAATGCACTATTCTAAAATAGTAGGGAATTGTCTCTCGGTGAACTGCCCTATTCATCACTAGGGGCGCTACACTGCGGCTGCCTTGTGTATCCAGGGACCTACAGCATAGATATCCTTGTTTAATTCGGACTGGTCAGAGAGATAATTTATTGGACTGAGCTGGTATAAAATGAAGCCCTTTTCAGCTGATACATGACTTACAAGTGCTCACATACACGTACATGCATAGTTGTATCTACTGCAGGCCTTGTCTAGGCCTATAACATGGGTCTTCATTCATTTTTATGAGGAAGTTTGTAATTCTGCAAGATTTAATGATTGGTTTTTTTAAAGTAAAACGAGAATGTGCATCAAAAAATTGCATACACATTAAGACAAGTTAAGAAAGATACTTTTATTGGCCTGGTATCATTTGATTTTGTTAACCCAAGAGTACAAACAACTTAACCATAAGCAATCAATGATGTAAGAAATTGGGTGGAGTATGAGATCATAAACAGTCAACAATGTGTGCAAATTTTTCTGGCCCTCATTTCCACTGGAGTGTACTCAGCTGTGAAGCATGCAGGCGCCAAGATTGTACCAAGTACATGCGATGCGTCCCACATGGTGACAAAAAGGACTGCCCTCCTATTATCCTAGATTATTATTGCTGTAAGAATTGCCTTCGCTTTTATAAGGTTTCTGTCATTCAACAGGTAGAGTTTTCGGTTCTTTTTGTCCTCCAAACTTCCTTTGTGACTTTGTCTGGTGCATCCTTGATTTTGTTTGGGAGACGGTGAATAGCAACTCAACTCTATTGAACAATGTATCTGTAACTTTTATTCATTAACTTCTAGTAAGATTTTTACTGAAATGAATTTCTAAATATTTAAGTTTTCATTTCTACTGATAAATATAATTATTTTATTTAATAATTATTATTTTATTTTATTACTGTTATTTTATCTTTTTTTTCCTCATTTTAAATTTTTTTTCTTTTCAGAATCATTATCTTACTTTTCATACTTTTTAGTTTATATCCATAATTTACTAACTGTAATGTAATGTAAGGTAACGTTCATTCAAGTTGAATTTATCATGTTGTAAAGTACTGTAAAGAAGTTTTCAATTTGTTAAATAATCTTGGCAGAAGATAAAATAATCAAAGAAAAAAAAGATCATACTTTTAAATGTTTATAACTGCAGTGGTAATCGTTAGTATTTGAACAGTATGAATTCTAATAGTAAAATGTATGATCTCGACTTAATTTCTTGTCCAAGGATCAATCACTTTTAATGTCTTGTGTGTTTTTATTAATTTCATTGTAGCGCTGGTGGCGGAGAAATCCATCCTTACTGTGTGGCTGACAAGGGAGAAGCCTTCACAGAGAATGACGTGCGTCGCCTTGTCAGACAGATCCTTGAGGGTGTTCAGTTCTTGCACGACCAGAATATAGTTCATCTTGACCTCAAGGTATAACAGTGTTACTGGTGATGTAAATATTCTTAATAATATCAAACAAAAACTTACAATATTTGGCACCATTTCTGGCACACTAGAGCAATGGACTCTGCCACCGTATAAGTCAAACTTCAAATCTGACCTGTCAGATCAAGACCAGGATCATTCACCTGTCTCACAAACACACATGTTTATGTACAGTATTGTAAGCTTGTAGAATAGTATGGTGCAGTATCATTTTGTGGGGCCTTACTATAGTGTAGCATCAATTTTTTAGGGGTGGGGATGATGGTTCGGTTAGATAGGTTGATGCGAAAGGAAGCAACGCTAAGAGGCGTTATAATATTGATTGTCTTGGAGTCAAAGAAAACAATTTTTTTTTTTGCCAGATGAATCAGTTTTAATGTTTTTCTAAGTCAAAAAAGTCTTATTCTCTAGTCCTATTTGAAGTAGGGGAGTAGAAACAGGGCCAGTTCATAGTCTACGTTACCTCTTTTCATCCAACAACTAACATCCTACACACATGTAATGTGATGACAAACAAATTATGAAATTCAACTTTTGAACTCTTCCTATGAATTATCAAAAATTATATTACTCTTACATTCCCTGATGAGCAGATTTTTTACCATAAAATGCAATATATGATGAAAGAATTTTCTCCAAAGCTTGAGGGATTGAAGTGATTTAAGTGTGTAGTGAGTTGTTGATGGAGTTCAAATGTGTTTTTTAGCTAGTAACTGACCCATAAGGTCAAATATCAACTATTGCTCAAATAAATATATATTTCCATTTTGTGTTTTCACTTTAATAAATAATTTAAAAGGAGGACTGTATTTAAGTCTAGGAAATATATCACTGTAACCTGAACATGACTGGGCATGTCATGTTTTATTTCTTTAAACAGGTACAGACGTTAAGTGGTAATAAAAATGTTGATGCATTTTACAGGTGTTCCGAGACCTATATTTTATGCTAGAAATCAAACTTTTTTGCTGTTAATAGCAGACTCCAAAATTTAAACTAATTAAGACCTACACATTGAGTAAAAGGAACATATAATTCTAGTTATTGTAAATACAATTTATATGGTGACTACAATTTAGTAAAACAAAATAAAAGTATACTTTTACAGTAGCTTCTCAAGTATAAGCCCACCTCAATTATATAAAGCCATCCCCTTACAATTTCACATATCACCATTTCCCTATACTGTACCTGACTTTAATACAAATGCATACTTTCAGAAAACAAGCAAAGATAGGCATGGAAGTGCACACACAGTAATTTACAAAATTTCCTTTTCCTTTGGACATCCGTAAAAATGATAGAACATGCTATCAGTTTTGTGAAAAGGGAAATCCCCAGGTACAAGCCCATCCTCCACAATCGACTTAATTAAGTGTTGAAGTATGCAGATTGCGTGCACACTGCGAGGCAAACATGAACTTTGTAGGTAGTGCAAGATTTTTACCAAGATGAAGATGAAGTTAATAGGAAAGAAAGATAGTCTTCATTACCAGCGTGCCTCAACCATTTATATATATGACTAGAACACATTCAGTAACAAACTAAAAATAGGTTGGGAAGTTTTTTTCTCATCAGATGAGCATGAACCCCTCTAGTTGAATGGCACTTGAGTATGTTGGAATAAAAATATTTATTTTGCCGATTCAATCTAACTTATTGTGATTGCGGTTTTTCATATTGTAGTTATTAATTTTTCTCATCATAATCATAACATCTTTCCCTTATACTCAGGTACTCTGACCAATGGGCCCTTGATCTAGCCTTTTGATTCATACCCCAGTCAGACCTATTAGACCACTTGTATGTAAAATTCTAGAGCCCCCATTTGTCTCATCTCATTGGCTACTTCACTTATTAATATTATATCACTGATATTTGACTTGCCCTGGACGCCTGCTGCATACAAAATACCAAATTTGCAAGTCATGATTTATGGTATCGATTGACTAAGCATTGGAATGTTTTTATGACTTGTAAAGTCATAGTAACAAGAATGCATTTTGTTTATTTTTTTATGTTTTGCCTGTGCATGCAGTAGCTGCTCTCTGGATTACTCAGAAAATAAATAAATTCCATTCTTTACAACAATAATAGAAAATGTTAAGGGTTAGAATTTTGACAGATGTACTGTATTCATTTAGAAAAGGTCAATTTTGACTAAAGTACAGTATTAATGTTATACTTTAATAATGACTTTAACAAGTGGACTCCCACACTATTCATAACAACCATGCAAGTAATTTGTGTTTGTATTTTATTATTTCATCTCACCTGTGTTCATCCTCTGCTATAAAGCTCCTTATCCAGAATCCATCGATATAAAAAAGAATCAGATGCTGATGATCAGATACTGATACTTATAATTCTTTATTAGGCAAGACTTTTTATACCTTGTTTAGCGAACCCGCCGACTGCAAATTTTGATGATTTCGAATAAATATAAAATTTTATTTTTGGCTAATTACCGAACCCGCTGCCACAAAAAATTGGAAATTTCAGGAAAAAAATAAAAGTTTTTCTTTATTTTTATTACACCCTCCGCTGCCTTGAAATTTCCAAAGTTAAGATATGTATATTTCTTTCTAATTGTATAAATTTGAAACATTTGACCATCCTATTTTATATTCACCAGAAAAAGTTTATTTTTATTTTCTCCTCCGATGATCCTTAAAAAAATATGTACACGAAATAAGTCTTGCCTTATCATAAGAAAAAAAAAACATTTTATGAAAAATTACATTCCATTATTATTACATTATCATAAAACTTTGAAGATAAAAAAGATTAAAATATTTAAAATGGGCTAAAACAGCATTAAAACTTCAGTATCTAAAGCAAGACGTGTTAAAAACCTACACAGCAACAATGGAAAATCATTAGTTTGGTTATATACAGTATTTGAATGTTGTTTGAAACAAATTGGTAGCTAGTTCATTTTCTGTGCCATTTAAAAAGAAGCATGAGAAAAACTTCACAATCAGTAATGCAAGCCATCATGATTCAATATTTTTAACTTAAATTCACTTATCTCGAAAATAAATTTTGAACACGATGGCTTACATCACATGCTTTGGAGTTTGACTCGCGTCAAACTTATCGGAGGACACCATATTTATTAGTGGGTGTACAGTATTAGTAATAGTCCTTCCTGAATCACTGTACAACGTTTTCCAACCCTTTATCACTTCCTTCCCAACATTGCTAATTGATTTGTGACTTGCTGTTAAAATGGCATATTGTCAATTCGCCTAATACTACCTGTACACACAGAAACCAGACAATACATTACAATATGGAGGTACATTTACAATTTTGTGTTTGCTATTGGTATTTTCTAAAAATTTTATTTTCTTTTTAAGAGGAAGTAGATATGTTATTTAGTAATTTCTTTTCCTGATTTTATCATATTTTCCATTGGATTTTATTTCTCTTTAAACAAAAGCACTGTTTAACAAAACCAACATATATTGGAATGATACCTCTCTTTTTTTTTCTGTTTGATTACTTTACAATTTAGTTACTAAAGAAATTATGGTCGTGCCACAACTTGTATACAGATGGATCCAGCATTGATATACTGGCTGTTAAGCTAATAAACTTGATTGTTTTGTGTATGCATTTCATATCACGATCCTTTGCATACTTATTAGTCAGCATTAAATAGTGTCAGTGCTTATGCTGCAACAGTGTGTATCAGAAGCAGTTTACATTTTGAGTGTTGATGCTTACCATCAAATCCCAGGTCCTGGGTTCAAATCCTGTGACACATCAATGATTCCTTTTTTAATATGACTAAAAACTTAGTAAAGTCAGTTTACTTCCTTATGTATAATGTCATTTTAAAATCATTTTGCAGGATTTCAAGGGCACGCTATTCTTAAAGAGACATTTAGTTAAATAAAGCATCAGGGACACAAATAGTGGTTATGCTGATTGGATCATCCTTGTTAATATGGCTATGGTATATAAAATCATTGAAGGATGAACAATGTATATTATTAGTGCATGTTTTTAAATTAGAAACCCATTAAATATTCACACCTAGCACTGGGATGTAGAGACAAGCTTAAACAACTTCACAATCCTCAACAGAGCAAGCTGAGGTGTCTTAAAGCTTGACTGGTCAAGAATGGTCAGCATGTGGCTCAAATTAACAATTAACAGCTAACGGTGTTAAGAAGCTGAATGGAAACTGTTGCTGCAAACTGCATCTGGTTTGCGAAATGAGGCTTAAAAAATTCTTGCTTAAACTAAAATACTGTAGTCATCAGTCTACCAACCAGCTACGAGACAAACCATTTCCTTCATATCCATTTTTAGCTCTAAATATCTCGCAAGAATTTTGATTGAGAATGTTATTCAGTATATTTTGTTTTTGAATTGTTAGTATAAGCAAAAGGAGCCCCAACTGAGTAATTGAAGTTCACCAGATAGACTAATAACCTCACCTGCTAGGCATTTAGTCTCCATTCTACCACTGAACTTTGATCCGAAACACCTTCCCTGGATGGAGGATATCAAGAATTTCTTCCTTTTTAAGTATTGACTGTTTTACCCCCAAGGTATTTAATCCTTGTCATTTAAAATTACTGTATTTCAAATAACACAGTACTGTATGTATCATGTTTGGCATGATTTCCCTAATTTGTTTGATTTTAATTTGATTAGAAATTTTAGGGAAAGAATGAATTTTTGTGATTTATTGGAAGATGAGTGTATACATGTGAATAGATTTTGGTGTAATGTAACCAATCCATAGATATTTACCTGACAACTGCAGACTTCCGTCTATCAGTATTCTACTGTACTTCATGAAGATCAAAATGGGGTCGGAAACAGAGTGTAATTGTCAAATTAATTCTATGCTATTTCTCATAGTTTTTTTTGTGTAACAGTGCCATCAGCGTTGTCAATAGGACACGTCGGCTTGCCTGTGAAGATGAGACTAGTTGGCTGTAGACAGTCTGCCCTTTACAAACCAGATCAAATAAAAGAATTGGGAGGGTGTTAAGGTGCCAGTTAATGAACCTGAACTGCGGCATTCAAAGGCAATCTTTCTGTAATTACTGGTTTCCGCGAGTAGAATACAGGTTTGCGTGTATATAATACAGGCTTGCGTGTGTAGAGTGTAAAGAAGGGTCTTTTGAAGTATTTTGGTGGTGAGAATAATTCAGTTGTACTTTTTAACATGACCTTGGATTGTTTACAATATTTTATTATTTATTTTGTTGATGTTTAAGGTTCTAATTCATTTATGTACCTGTGCAATGCAACAATTTTATATATTTTTTACTAATTTTTTTAAAGGTTTTTTTTTTTCGGTATACTGTACGTGTAGTATATTGGCCAAGACAAAAGGTATGTAATTGTAACACTTGGTCAGTGCAATGACATGGGAACTTACACCGGACAGGCAAATGCGCACAGAATGTGCAGATAGATTCTTAAACATTGGGGCAATGCATTGCAAGTTAACATGTACTTTCTGCCACTTTATGTAAGATTTTTTCCTGCCAATAATAAAGATTTTGGTTGATCAGTATTACAGTTTTTATGTGTCCTTGCCATTTAGTTAGAATGACCAGCATTGCACCTGTTAGAAATATCCAGAAGGTGAACACATTTCCTTAAAAAAAGATGTTTTATTATACAGACTAAAAAAGTCACTAAAGTTTTAGGATTTGACATCAGAACTAATTTGGTAAACAAATCAGTCTGGTAAGAAGAGAATAACTATTAAAATCATGTACTGTACCACAAACAATCTTTTACAGTATATATGTGGCAAAGACAAGCCAAGCCAGTCACTTGTCGCAAATCGTGTTTCAGAGAAAATGGCCAAAACATGCTGGAATGTCAAATTTTATAAAAAAATCTATTTTTATTGCACTACAGTAAACTAGCATTTATATATCTATGCATTATGCTATGCTGTTATTTTCCCTATTTCTAATGTTAAAACAACACTTTTTAAGGATTTGAGGACAGTTTCTGCATGAGAAATGCCCGAAATCATAAACTTTGAAGGCTGATTTCTCATATCTTTAAACAGCTATATGTTTAAACGCTTGTGAGCTTATAAGGAAATGTCGGATTTTAATATTTTTTTTACCATTTCATAGCTCTTATTTTTACTCTTTAACACTGTATTAACACGAAATCAATGTTTGCGACGAGTGGCTGGCTTGGCTTGTCTAGTTTGCCACATATTAACACTACTATTTCATCAACAAATAGATAATTGACAATAATGTGGCTACAGGTATTCTCATTTCATGTTAGTTAACAAAGTCATTCCAGATTGTTGGCCTTTCATAATATTTGAGCTCCTAGATATTTAGCTCTACCCCTCATTGACTTTCAGCTGACTGCATTCATTCTAAACAACAATAAAGTGCATTTGGCTTAGCAAGGATTAAGAGCTTCTCCGGCACATGTAGGTCTGTCACCACCAAGGAATGCTTTCGCAGTTTGAGCAAACGTACAGTAATTGTTTGTGCTTAACAGTTACCGTAGTTGTTTATAATAATGTAAAGTAGTTGTTTGTGATAAATGGTTAGATGTTAGTGCTATTGTAGTGTAGTTGTTAGGGCTGTACAGTGGTTTTTTTGGGCTAATGTATTTGTGTAATCAAAAGCATTTCTTTGGCTTAAAAAAAAATGAAGTGGATGATTAATCGGAATGGATAAAAGAAAAGACATAGATTGGGATCAACTAATCAATATCTGAATATTTATTACAATAAATAGTGGCATGCACCAACTCTTCCCCCTTCCATTCCCTTCTTTACACCTTCATACACACTGCACTATAAACCAAATTGTATATTAATTTAATTATATCTCCAGAACCACATTTTGTATTGGAAATGCACTGCAGTTGGAATAAACTGTGTTTTACCTCTCTGCTTCTGACAATCTCATCCTAATATTTAATTCAAAATGTACAAACAAAGCAACAAGAATGCTGTAGTTTGGGATTGCTCCTCATGTCTTTGATAAAATATAACAGTTGATGAATTCTATGCTTTTCTTTTACATTTATTCATCAACATGTTTTGTGTTTGAGTAAAAATCAGGATTCATTTACTGTTCTGGTTTTGAAACAGGAGATGGATTTAACATAGAACATGAAAATGGACACAGGGGAATTTCATAGGTTTTAAGTAGTTTTGGGGAATTTTCATTCATGTTTGACAATGAAATATGAAAGAGGAAGCAACTATGCGACTATGCGAAGCAACCAAATGAAAAAGAGAACAAAGTCTTGTAATAAATGATTATTTAAAGTATAGTGAACTTATGGTTAACATTCATCATTTGAATTGCTGAAAAGTAAATTATTACAAGTTTTGTAATAAATGATATTTTAAATAAAATATTGTAATAAAAGATATTTAAAAATACAGTGAACCTATGGTTAACATTCATCATTTGAATTGCTGAAAAGCAAATTATTACTTTTAATAGCTACTGTATTGTACAGTATCTGATGGAAATACTGTACTGTAATGACTTTACTTGCTGATGATGACATAATTAATGTCGAAATATTGAATCCCAATATGTATTATACTTTCTTATCTGAGATTAATCAGTGGACCTTTCGGACTTTCCTTGTCTTGCTTATAATTGATGCGAAATGTTAAAATTGTTCCTAGTCAACTATTATGAAGAAAACTATTATCAATAATGATAGAAATAATAACTACCTACAGTAGAACCACTATTATGGGGATACCTTCCGAACCAAATTAAATGTCCCCTTAATAGAGGGTGTCTTCTTAATAGGGGTTGACCATAGTGTTAAAAGATATACATCCCTTCATTTGGTGGCCGAAAAACACTTGGAATTTATAGTAACCATTCCTCAAATTGACTGGTACTTCTTATTGTAAGTCAATATAAAAAATATTTGTTTCGATCCAAATCTTACTGGTCAGTAATTCCTTTTTAGAAAATTATCAATTTAGGCCCTATAAAAAAAAATGTATCACCATATCTAGGCTGGAAAAGTGATGAGGAAGGAGGCTTTTTTATATTTTATTTTGTTGAAACCAAATATCACCCTAGGATTATTTGCTAGTACATTAATATTCAAAATAAAACATGATTGAGATAATACAGTACAAACATTATCTACTAATTATTTCATTTTAAACAATGAAAATAAATATATATTTTATCAAATATGTATTTTTTTCAGTACCATAGAAGAAATGCACGTGAGTGATAAACTAATTTTTTTTTTTTTATTGGCCCTTATATAGTGTTATCATACTCAGCATTTCCTAATATTTTCTAGTGCAGTAATTGGACTTTTAAAATGTTAAAAGATAAAATTCAAAAACCATACAACTACAAGATTTACCATGTTGGTAACAAATCAAAAAACCTCAATTCTCAAATTTATGTTTTTTTTAAACCAATATCATATGTTTACTAGTTAGTTTTTTTACCAAGCCGTATAGAGGCAGGTTGATCTTTATAAAGACAGTATTCAAGTTATTACAATTTTTTAATGTAAAATATCAAACATTTAACCCACAATCCATACACACTATAATTAATCTGTACCAGTATTACCAATAAAAGTAAAATTTTATTCCCCTTCGTTGTCTCCATTGTAGATTATTTCAAATGATCTTGACACAATTTGTCATACAGTATTCAGCTTTATTACTAGTACTGCTACTACTCCAATTGTTATAATTACCTTACTACCAGCATTAAATTAATATACCTTGTCCTATAAACATTATAACTTTTGATAGTACAACCTGACGAACATCATATCATGATGATTGTTGGAAAATGTTCGCTTTTTAGTGTTTTGCCAAAAAAAATCAATTAAAATATAAATACGGTTTCTTCCACTATACAATAATTACTTGTTTTAATATTAGATTTTCCTTTTCTTTCAACCCTTCCAGAAAGACAAACATTCATATAAAACAGCAAATAGATTATTGTATATTTGAAACAAACTAAATGCTCCCTAAAACAAGGTCGACATTTATAATAACCCAAGGCACTGTGAAAACCTAGATGCTAGTATTATTTATCTAGTTGATTGTTCTTGCTCTAGTTAGTATACTTGATGTAGGTTAAGAGGAGGTTTGTGTACAATAGTCAGGGTAGTGGCCGTATTGTCTTAAATCTCCTAAGAGGGATGTGTGTTTGACTGAACCTCACTTGCAATGTGTATTATTAAGAGAATTTGAATATTTCTTGGTTAGGAATTAGTGATATTTTCCTGGATTAGCTACTTCAGATTGCTACAGATTAGAGATAATAACAGAACTACTCTAATCCTTTAAAAACTTTAGGGATCATTTTAAATTTTTTAGAAGATTTACTGGAATTCAAACTAGAAAATCTGTCAAATATTCATTTATGCATTTAAAAGAATTTTTTATTTTTTTATTTTTCTAATGTGCTTTAGCAATGAAATATATCTAACAAAAGAAAACCGGAAAATAAGAAAATTAAAAAAACAATGCAGATGAAATCATAAACTACCGCACCGTACCCCAGCAATTTAAGGTGCAAGGCCCGCCAAGACAGTATTCACAGGTGCTCGAATGATGTTGGCATTTAGTCAATTCCTAACCACAACGAATCAATAAATTTTTCAACATTTTCTTAAATATTGTAAGGAGGCTGAAATATGAATGTTGCGTGGAAAGATTTATAAGACTTCATACAAATATCCATATTGATTATAGTACCAGAAAATATAAAGATCAGTACTCAGATATGAATACTATTTTGTGCATCAGTTTATTAATAATAATAATAATAGTTTAGTTATATATAGCGTACATATCCATCTAATGTAAGATGCTCAGGGCGCATGATATGTGGACTAGGAACTCGATCAATGACTTTCTTCACTCCTAAGGGTCCCTTCGTGTTTGTGCTACCTGGTAACCCGTTACCAGCAACTCTCGTCGTCCACCACAGGGGCTGTCTGTTCCAGTACACCAGGCTATCCCCTTACTCGTCTCGAAGGATATACTGGGGTCTTTATAGTGCACACGAGCCATTGTATACACTGGGCCTATGGTTTATAGTCCTTATCCGAGAAGACTTGTTCTCCCACCAGAACCATAGGCGAGCGTGCCGTTTGAACCAGCGTCGATATTATGGCTACAGCTTGCGGCGTCCCTGCTAACCGCTCAGCCATTCGACTCACCTATTGATAAATACAAGTATTATTTTTTTTTGTTTTCATTTTCGATCTAATAGGCCAACGTACTTTGCATAACCAATTCAAATATTGAAGTTAGTCATCAAGTGTCTTCACTCAAGACAGACCAGTATCTTTAAAATTTAGTTTATAATGTTCTTTGAGACATCTTTTAAGACCCAGGATCAATAGATCAATAAGAATCATCATTATGCTAAGCTTGTGTTTTCCAGACTCCATAAGATTAAAGACCACAGGAAAAGAGATATTCAGAGAGGCAAAGTATAAAGCTTGCAATCCCGAGGGAAAATAAATAGTTGGCCCAGCAGGCCAAGTAGATAAAATATAACATTGTCACTTGATCTACACAAACTATTATAGTATTATTGTGCGTTCTAAACTACAGTACTGTGTTGTAATTTGACAAAGTAGCAACTGAAACAAGTTTCAGGTTTATTTTTCTAGCTACTCACTTTTTTATTTTGGTGTGAGTGAAATTGTGGTTTGGTGGCTAAGATACCCGGCTTCCAATCTGAAGATCCTTGGTTCAGTACTGGAAAGAAGATTACATTTTTATCTACTTCATTGTCATATCTCTGCAGATAATTGGACTATATAACAGATGATACCTATGATTACCTTAGCTGGATAAATTAGCCTAGTTTATGTAAATTATGGAAACATGTTACCATAATGATATACTGTGGGATATTTGATGTAGGATTTTTGCCTGTTCTATTTCCCTTCACTAGTTTATTTTGTAATCATCACTGACACCATATTGGGTGAATGTAAAAGCAGAAAACTCCACTTGCCATTTTCAATTTTTACTATAGTAGAACCTCACTTGCCATTTTCAATTTTTACTTATATTATGCCATCAAATATCTTGGTGACCCACTACCGTATCATGTTAATTGCAACTATGGAAACAACTGCTTAGCGTTAAGCTTGGTGTTTTAGAAGGTAAACATATGATCCCAAGGCAAGGAATTTGTTTATTTACTTGCGAATCTAGGTATTGTTCCCTTTGATATCTAGTATAAAGACCATCGTTGATAAAAAATTGACACGCTTAGCAAAATCATCAATGTGTTTGTATTCAAATTCTTTGGGATTCTCATATTTTGTTAACGTTACTTTTTTTTTTAATGCTGGGATCGCTTCAGACCGGAGCTGTAACTTAGCAGCTAAGATGCTTAATTTGCAATCGCCAGGACTGTGTGTCAAATCTGATATTAGCGTTTCAATTATGAACAGACATGCTCAGGATTAATGGTGGCTTACTAAATTTATGTAAGCCTGCCACTTCCTAATATATTTTTTTCCCAAGTACAAATTAAAGCCACTGAAAAATGACTGGAATCCATTGATAATGATGATAAAGTATTTCTGAAAAAAAACTTTTTTTTAGGATTCGATCTCAGACACAAGGCGACAGTACATGGTTATCTATCAAACTAATAAAGCAACCAATTTTGTATAATGTAAAATTTTGATTTTCTGAGTAAATTATGTCTTTCAGTTGATAACTGCATGATATGCGTTGAATTAATAAATGAAAAATGCCATGCATCCAAAAAAATACACTTAACAACATGGTTGCTAGGTGGCAAACACATATACACATGACCTTGTAGATAGTTGGAGAATCTTCAACAAGATGAAGGTGGCAACTTAACGAAGAAGAAGATTATGAAAATTGTTTTGTATTAATTTATTGTTATTTACTAAAATTACAATTGATTTATTTGTCCAAATTTTCGAGTAATAACTTATTATATTTTCTTCCTACGAATTCACTGGATTTGCATTAAACTTTAATAAGTGCTTGATATAAAAGCTGACTATAATTTCCTATAGCACAGGAATTGATAGAAGTAGGCTTATACCTTGTGGTTTTCAACTAGTATGAATCACTGCACTTAATTTGGTACTTATTTTTTGTTTTTTTTAATCATCTACTTCCATTCATATCTTGGATTTTGTTGCCTTTTGGAAATTATGCATATCACTTCTTTCTATTTTTGTCACATAAAAATCCCATAGGACATACAGAGTAGCACAATATCAAATCAAATCAAAATTTCTTTTTCCTTTTGTCACATAAAAATTAAATTATAATCCTCTTCAAAAGTAACATGGTGTGATATATTAAAATATTCCTTGGCAGTGACACACACAGAAATAAAACATTAGGTAAGATTGAGCTTACAAGAGTTCCTTAGTATGTTTTTTTAATGGAAGTTTTGGTGTACATTATTACTTAAAGTCTAAAGCTGGACTTTTTTCGGTAAAAACTATAAACCGAGACACCGGTTTAGTTTTACCATATTTAGTCTAGTGCGAACAGCGCAGGAAACTTTACCTCTCAATTAAACTTAACAAGACAAGCAGTCCAGTGTGAACATACGTCTCGGTTAAAACTTCTAGAGTCGCTTGAGCGTTACTCAATAGATTATGTCATGGATTAGCGCCCTCAATAGTTGAATTTCATGGCTTTGGTAAGATTTACTAATTGAAATGTTTTTCGTTGATTGGGTTATTTGCAGGGTTATGGTCGGCCTACAGATTAGAAAATTTGCCCTTTATATGGTGGGGATTATAAAAGTTTAGCCTACCTGTACTGTAAGCCTTTAGTGTTTTTAAAGTGTCCGTTGACAAGTGTCATACTTACAAGTGGGTTTGCTTTAGGCATTTTGCATTTCCCTCATTTCTGTTACATTTTTAGGTTTGATTTGATTAGATAATGATGTACAATGTCAGGCATGTTGACATGCATAAAGATTTTAATTCACATTAGAGTGAGGTATAATTTTCAATTGAAAATTAGAATCCGCAATTTAATGCACCATCACTTTTATAGTCTTTACATATACACATCAATAGAGTTAATATTGTAAATGTAGTGTAGAATTTTCATTGCAATGTTTTTAAATTAGAAACATGAATTGTTTTGATTTCTGTCTTGTTAGAATTTGACAAACTTCTGATATTTTTGATAAGCAATTCAATTTTCAAGATTTTACTGCAGGAAATAATTATATACCTCCATTTAAGCAATTAACAATTTAATAAAATTACTTGCAGGCTTGTAACATCTACAAATGTAAATATTTGTTTTGTTGCATTAATTTGTGTTTAGTATTGTGTTCTTTATTTAAGACACATCTTAAAATTGTTTAAATACCGTAAAACCTTGAATAGATGCCCAATGGGCCTAATCTCGAGAAGAAGCCCATCTCAAATTGAAGCCCCTCCCCCTCTGTACTTTGCAAAAGTAGCCTTGAAGAAAAACCCATCTTGTATGAAGCCCATCCAAAATTCGCAAAAATAAACAGAAGGCTCAGGGCTTCAATTCGAGGTTTTACGTTATACTGGAAGAATACATAGTGTTCTAGATACTTTAACAAACCGGTTAATAAAAAATTAATATGAAATAAATTTCAATAAACATCAAGTTATTGCACATAAATTTTCAACAGAAAATTATGTATTTCCAGTAATCCAAGTACTATAACTTAAACTCTATGGCAACTTCAAATATCCTGCAACATATGGACTAAGTGCTGGCTATTGGAATTAAACTTGTATTCTATTATCATCTGTCAATCCTTAGAGGACTATTGTATTTTAAACATGATTATTTATTAATTGCCAGAGTATTTTTACCAGCAACATATCAAGAGCATTTTGGGAATTTTTTTGTAAAAGCCTACCTCAGTAGGATATTATTACATTAAACATGTAGTTTTTTTTAAAATTCATATTAGCATGCCTTTAAACTAATTTTATGTGTGTTGAAAAATCTAAGTAAAAAATATTTCTAACAATTTCTAACCTCTTAAGGACCTATTCTTAGAAAATGTCTTAAAATGTTGTGTCCGTTTTGAGTTAAAATCTTTCAAGTGTTTGAGTGCTACCATCCCAAGTGACTCGTTCAGTAGACAGGTGTCTTTAAGGAGCGAGTCACAAGGGACTTCAAAATGTTCACTTTTTGGTCACGTTCTTATCATTTCCTTATGTTACATTTGTAAAGTATTTATGTATTTAGGCCTAATAATATTCAAATTGAAGTTTATTATTTTTATTTTATCATTGCACACTCATCAGTTTCTTAAAAAATGTTGTTAAAAAGTATGTTCTGTGGAATGTTTTTTGTCTGTTTTCCACTCAAATATTAATAACATATATTAAAACTATCATTAATTTTATATTTTTCATGTTCATCAAACACCAGTAGATACAGTAAAACAGGACTCGAGTCCAGAAAGAAACGCTTTGCGGTATAGCTAACCTACTCTACATTCCTTTGTTCCTTGATAGCTATTGAAAATGTGTGACATATCTTTCAGAATGTCGTAATACCATAATTTATAAACCCTAAATTCTGATTTTTGAAGTAATAATTTATGTTTTGAATAAGACAAATTATTGTACATTTTGATTGTTTAACATATCATGATTTCATTGCATGAGGCATAAACTTTGGAGTTTACATACTGTATGAGATCTATTTTATCTGATCTGGCTAGAATGATCGCAGTGGATAGCAACATGAAAAATATAGTTTCTACAGCATATCTGTTATGTTAAATTATTTTCATATTAGAATATGTCGTTGGATTTTGTGCTGATTTTTGTCACAAGAAACATGAGGATTCAATGTGTGTGGGATGTGGGAAAGATCTTGGAGAAAATTGCCAGTATTCTTAATATCTCATAATGCCATCTTGATTATTGTATGGTAGTTAAATGTTCTAACATTTAGATGTATAGGTCACATATTGTTATACAATGTATGCATGTGGGCCAAATTTTATTATAACAATTAATTAGTAGCAATAATGTTATATTTATTTTGCTAGTGCCATGCTGTGGCTTCAGTGCACTTCACATAACCTTCAAAAAGTTCACATAAGAAAAGAGAGGTTACAACAAGAAAGTCATGATAATAAAATGAGCTATAAACATAATATTAATAATATCTTAAAAACTACAGTAACCAGGACAAAGAAGCACCACGCCATACTGTTCAATAGCAGTTTGAGGTTCAAGCCTAGCCAGCTCATTTTGTATTGACAAGGTCTCTTCCTCCTCTGGCTGGTGAAGTATTTATTGTTTCAGTTAATATTTGAAGAGTCAAATCTGTTTTAGAAACCTTTGTTTACAGGTTCATCCACTGAAACTTATAATTTTTTTCCTTAAAATCTTAGGTTTTATGTATAAGACAAATGTACAAAATGTATTTAATTAAAATAATAATTAAGAAACAGTTTAATAAACACATTTTATAAATACTCTGAGGCTGTGAAATTGCTTAAAAATTTTAAAACAAAATAAAAACAATTAAGGCTGATGGTAAATGTCGAATAGGGTTTTATTTTATTTTTTTTTTATTTATTTATTTTTTTTTATAGAAAAACTAACAAGTATATCTGTACAAAAGTGTGTAAAAAAAGAACATTTTGAGACTGAATTTGACAAAAAAGGGGAAAAAAATGACACCAAGCCTGGAAAAATTTTACTGGTTCTTGTAAAAGAAGTGAATCAAGAAGAAGATCCAGATACTAGGGGATGGTTTACAGACAGATCAAAATTTTGGCAGATTCAAACTTTATCTAATGACAAAAGCTAGTGAAATATTGTGGTGTTTTTTTTCAATAAAAATGTGTAACGAGGTGCCATAGAGAATTGCATTTTAATAGCACGATATATATAGAGTGTGTATATATTACATAGGGAGTTTTATAAAGCATTCTAAATTGACTGGAATGTATCAGAACCGTTGTTTTGTTTATCAAATCTTATAATACAGCTGCTAATTTTACTTCCATCTAGGAGGCATATGATACCTGCTGGAATTTATACATGATATATTCCAAAGTACCCATCATTCCCATCAACTGATTCCTCTAGATCACATAACATGGAACGTGAAACACTGTCTAATTATAGCATGTAATACATTGGTTGGGACTGAAGCCAGCTTAGGGTCGGCCAGCCCAAGGCAGGCCTTGTGGCCACACTAGCATACAATTAACAAATTTATATATTTTTTTTTTACAATTTCTCTGCTTCATGGTTGCTTAATATCTTGGTAAACGAACTAGAGAGCTCCGTTTCAAGAAGGTGGAAGTTGTAAATATTTAATTATTGTAAGACAAGTCATTGATTCCTTTTAAAGGAAGCGTGTTTGATTGTTAATGGATGTACCGTACGATAATGGTTATTTATAGTATGAAAGCATTGGTAAAAACCAAAACACATTGAATAATTATACAAATTTCTCTTACAATTGAACAGGATTTCTAAGAATCTGTCTTTTGTTTATAACGTCATGAATTTGTTTATGTACGTGATATCAACATCCGTAAACTAATTTGAAAAATTATTGTTTCTCATTCATCCCTTGCTAAATTACCACTGTTTGTCTGTTGCTTGTTATAATGAAGCCTGTTCTCCCAAATATAATAAGAGTTGTTACAAATATGTTCAGCTTGATACAAGATTGATTGCGATTCTAGGAGTACCTAGGCTCAGTGATAGATCCAAGAATTTGCAATAGAGGTGGAACCAAGGAAAACTTTTTTACAGGTGGATGGTCCAGACGACCTCAGTCCATCATGGTTGGGGCTGAGATACAAAATTATTTGTTTTTCCATTTTTCAAGAAATCAAGAATTTTAGGAAAGAGACTGACAGGACCCCATTAAATGAATGGTTCGGTTTATTCTGTGTAAAATTATTAAATGTTTTTCATTTATTTGGTGTGAATTCTTCCCTGAGATCCACATTTCTGGGAGTAGTAATATAGCCCCCTTCTTTAACCTTTATGTTACTATGCTCTAATACATTAACCTTTCCCCCAGTGCATAGTTATTATACACTCTTGTCTGGAAGCATAGCCATTATACACTCTTGTCTAGAATACCTTTAACATTTTTGAACCAAGTTTTTAAATAATATAACATCAACAATATCGTGTAAAAAGAGACTATTTTTCAATCTTAAAATTGTCTATTACTCTAACCCTAAATCTATATTCTGAGAAGGGCAAAAATATATCATAGAAGTTTAGCATCAACAAACAATATTTACTGAGGCATAGCGTATGAAACAACTATACCCTCTTTGGCTTTGCTTATTTGTTTACCAAAGTGGCATACCAAAATTGCTCTTCCGTAAAATGCCTAGGTGGAGATGAAAAGTTATAATTCAAAACAATATTTTGACATCTGTTATGTAAACTGTCCTCATTGAATGGGGGGGAAAATATTATATTATGTTGCAATAAATTATATATTTTTGTAAACAAGTGGAATAGAAGTTATTATGTATTTACTGTCATGCAATGTTACTCAGGTGCTGTCTGCTGCCAAGTGCAGTTGAATGCCTTGGTGTGTAGTAGTTTATCGTACTATAATATAATTATTACTGTATATAAATTTTGTTTTATAGGGCTTTATAAGTAGACCATATTATTTGCTTTATAGTTGCCAGTAACTATAAAGTAAATTTATGGACATTTAAAATCAAAGTGTCTGTATTTATTAATTTTGCACTGCTGGCCATGTCACCAACTACTGTACCAAATTACATTGCTAAAATCTTGAAAACTTCCAATGCACTATACTAAAATCTAGAATACAATTATGGGCTACTAAATAATGTTTTGTCCCTAGGGCTCGAACCAAAGCCCTGGATTAACATACCGTGTTGTCTTGCCAATTATCATCAACAAAGCTTGATTTTAGGACACCCTCGTTCCTGGTGTTTTGTTTAGCACGTATTACCCCATTCCAGCATTCCAACAGTAAGAGTAAATATAACTGATCGATAGTTGATCAATTAGCATTGTTTATAGGTGATTAGGATTAAGGATTTACCTATTGAAATCTAGACAGGTCTTTGTTGATTCCGGAGTCATTTTACTAAAGCCACATTCCTAACGTGATAATACCATGGGCACAAGCTGAGAGGAATGTCATCTCCCTGGAACTTCCTACAAAGTTTGGCGAATGGTTTTTCGAGTTAAGGGCTCGGGTTAATTAAGATTCGCTGTTGAAAGTGAGCCACCTTTCCTTTCAATTATTTAATGGAATTCTCAACATCTATTAAGGTCAAGAATGTGTGTCTGTTATTATTGGAACATACTTTACACTTCTCTTTCTTAGTCTTTCCCCTTGTGACCGCATAACAACCACTTGTACACCACAGTAACCAGCTGTGCCTACCTGTAGCACGTGTCTGGGATTTTATCTCCTTAGCAGCTGCATCATCTGTACTATAGAGTAACCAATGTGAAAGACCCATTTTTTGCCTATTATGTATTTTCCTATTCAATTATAATATTTTATTATATGTATTATATGTTATATAAGTTTAATGTAATTTACTATAATACCAATATATTTTTAAAATGTTATTTAATTTAATTAACCCTTGTATAAGCATCTGCATTCTAATTTCAACTGTATCTTATTTAAAGTATATGTGCTAGTTTTTAGTGCATTAATGCCAAAACTCTATGCACTTTGTTGTACTATATTGTGGATATTTCTTTGATTCCATGATTATAGCTTAATAGTTTTATTTTAAATGTCTATTAATAAAACCTAACGCTGTTTATTTCACATTCTTAAGTATGATTGAATTCTTTTTAGTAATAATCAATTTCAATGAATAAGATTGAGATGGCCTCCCCCCCCTCCCAGTCATTACCTTTGGACTTTAGTATTTGACACCCCCTTAGCTACAACATTGCACATGTTATTATAATTTGCAGTGACAACTTGCAGTTCATAATGAGACAGTTTACATTTTTCGTATTCATAAACCATATCGGTTGTCATGGTATCCATCTTCTAAATACTGTCCTCATTTCTGAAAGTTCATGAGATAGTGAACTCAATTTCGTTCCAAAGTATCGTGTAGCAAACTTAAGAACTGCTTCCTGGCTTTGGTGAGCAGCAAAAATAAGAAAAATTGCTTTATCGGTATTTACCATCAAGCGGAAATGCATGAATTTAGATTCTAATGGGATATATGATATCTCCGGTACATGAATGTGCCAGCAACGTGACCAGCAGTTGGATGAGGAAGCTGGCTGAGTGATGCCGACCTACATTCCTACAAAGATGTTAAAAATACACCTTGCTAATTAAGATATCCAATTGGTTGTGTCTAAGACTGAAATCAGCTTTCTCACAATCTTACAGATAAACCATGAAATTTATAATTAAAAGTAGTTTTTAATTAATTATGAAATTTAAAACCTGGTAAGTTTCAGATGAACCACAATATTCACTTTAGATCATTCAAGTTAGTTTGAGGAAAGAGGGAAAAAAAGAGAAGAAATTTAAATTTTACATGCATAACTTAAAATTAGTACAAGTGAAGGATCAGATAAGATACATTGACTTTAAATTTTAGATGATTTTATACTTACAGACTTTTGGCAAGAAAAGTATTTGTTTTTCACTCCATTTTACATTTGAAGCCTAGTAGTAACCTTAAATAAGGAAGTAAAAAAGAAAATATTTTTACCTGTAGTAATCAATACAAATGTTGCATAATAGTTTTTTCAGTTATACCTGATTTCTACCTATAAAATCCTCTTGTGTACTCTATCGTAAAGGTAACAACAACTTTGCATACTTGAAGCCTCACCTCGCCCACTTCTCAATGGAAGGGTTATCATATCGTATCTTGTAATTATGAAGTAATTGACTGAAAAATCCATACTTTGACAGTAGGTACTCAGGCATTTTAAGTCCCAAACTTTAGACTTGTACTTTTGAAATTTGATCTGTTTTCATCGACATAGTTTGTCCTTACCTTTTATCTTCAGTATAAAACGAATGGGTCTATTAACTGTCAAATTATCGTGGAATATTGAGTTGTTTATTATTGTATAATTTATTTGTGTTGTTGTTGGAGCCAAATTTGCTTGTTGTATAACAGTTTATGTACTAATGTTTCCTGTTGGCTACGTATTTTGATGACTTAACTTCTGCACAAAACACATGAGCTCTCAGGTACAGTTCCATCTGTCATGGTGCTAGCATTCTTCTCCACCTCTCCCTGTCCTTTTCTTAGTCCTACTCGTTTCCCTGTAATGTTGTCTATTCATTAAATTGCATCTTTTCTGGAATCATTTCACGGTTTGCACGACGATCTTTCATAAACAAAAAAAAATGGGGTATAAATTTTTTCATTATTTGTTTATTTCACAATAGCTTCCTATGTTGTACATAGTTCTAGAAGACTTCTGATATGTGGGACTAGATTTCTAATATGTTTGCATAAATGTTCTTGCTTTTGATATATTTTATTCACTTATACAGGATAGCAGGAGTATTAAACATGCTGGGTGAGGGGTCAATGGTGTATGTGCTCTCTATAAAATGAAAAAAATGATGATCACAATAACAATTATCTTTTCTCTTTTTTTTTTAGTCTTTTGGGTTAGAGGGAATTTGAAGCTGATAATACAGTATTGACAGAAAAGTGACAGAAAATTTGGTTTTAGTTATATACATTGTATAGAAAGTTCTATATATTTTTTTTATGAACATTATATATTTTCTATAGTTAATTTTTAATACTCTACCAACAAATGGTTAAGTGCAAATTAATTATCTTCAGTTTATACATGTGTGGGTATGTGGATTTTGTTTTAAAGATTAGTTTGTGTCTTGATATTAAGGGAAAATGTGTGGGTTTGTACATTACTGTATTCATCTTTTCCCTCTGATTGTTTTGTCACTTTCAGTAATAAATTAGAATTTTGTGATTTCTTGAATACCTTGCTTATTGACATTTAGAAATAAGAACCAAGAACCAAAACCAAACCCCAAACCAAGAACCAAAGGTCTGCTCACTCCAATTGCCTGCAGTATTGATGTTCATTCCTTTAACATTTATTTTGATAAATTGCATAGTCTGCTTTGTGTGACAAATGATGTGATTTAAGCAATGGCTATTCTCGTATTGACCTCCTTAATAAGTGTATATATTTAGAATTATTAACTTAAATATTTCATATGAAACATTTACTTAAATGTTCCATATATTTATTATATACTTCTGATTAATCTGTTATGATTGGTTTGATGTTGCCTTTTAATATTTAAGGGGTGCAGAGGAGGGGTTTTTTTTTTGTAACTTGTCCATTCTTTATTCAGACTCCTTTCAAAAATGTATGTAATGTGAATTTGCCAAGTTAGTATCATTTCCAGTATTGATAGGTTTTCTTGCAATGGCGATTAACTTGAGTATAGATGAACTTTTTTGGCAAATCTCTTTATTTATATTGATTAGGATATTTAATTGCTCATTTTTAATGAGTATAGTATACTTACTTATGCCCGTCACTCCTCCCGGAGCATAGGCTGCTAATAACAGTATGCCAGATTCCTCGGTCCTGGGCTGCCCTCTCTAGTTGTTTCCAGTATAGTATAAGTGGGAGATAAATTTAATAAAATAAATGATAAATTATGGGCACTAGCTGGTAAAATAAGAGGTGGTATGAAGTGATTTTTAACAACATTTTTTTTTCCCCTTCAGAAACTTTCAGTGGTGGTCGAGTAGAACTTGCATCACATCTTCAGCATTTTATTAATCGTCATTTTAATCTGCATCAGTTGAACATTACAATCATTAACATCATCAACAGCAGCTTTAGCATGCAACACCTTATGATAACATACATAAAACATTGAAATGATTCTGGTATGATCAACCACTTCCTATAATACAGTACATTACAGAACATACAGTTAGTAGAGATTTGATATGCGAGAGTAGATCCCTAATTTGTTTGCATAAACGATCTTGCTTCCAATATAATTTATTCATGCGTGTAGGCACCTGTATATTTTATATATTACGACAGATCTCACATCACATCAGATTAACATTAGAATTGGCTTATCATTAATTCTATTTAAGATATAAGATAATTGATAATAATAATTAATTTTAAATTATTTTCTGTATAATTTCAGCCTCAAAATATTCTATTAACCGAGCATATAAGTGCTAGAACATCAAGTAATATTAAGTTGATTGACTACGGCATTGCACGTTTCATTAATGGCGAAACCGAACTACGAGACATTGTCGGCACACTGGATTATGTGGGTAAGTTGGTCTGCAAATGTTAATAAATATCAAATTTGCTCTGCAGCATAATGGGTAGGAATTTCAATTAAGGCTGTTCCCTGTCATCGTCAATAATAGAGAAATCTTTTTTTTTTTTTTGGTAAATTAACACAAGTACCAGCTGATGGATTTACTAAAGATTGTCTAATTGTCTGGGAAATCCACAAAAAATCGATTAAACCATTACAAAGCTTTGTAGAAGGATAAATTATTAGAAACCTGTGAGACTCCTAAAATTTATTACTAGCCAAATTAATGTCTAGCAATATGTTTAATTTAGGAACAGCATTATTTAGCTTCTGTTGTGGTTAAAGAAAATATTTTATTGTTTTGATTTCGTTATATTATTAATTTACTTATATACAAAGTAAAAATTGTGTTACATTGTGTCCAAAGTATTAAACACAATGTAATTGGATTAATTGTATTTTGATTAATTAATACAATATTTGAATTCTCGTGTCTTACAGCTCCGGAGGTAATCAACTACGACCCCATCACCTTGGCGAGTGATATTTGGAGCGTGGGCGTGCTGACGTATGTCATGCTCACTGGCATTTCACCGTTTTTAGGCGATTCAAAGCAAGAAACTCTACTCAACATCTCGCAAATTAATTTAGAATTTCCAGAAGATATTTTCGAAGACATCTCAGAAGAAGCTAAAGATTTCATCAAACGATTGTGTGTCAAAGTTCCAAAGTAAGTCAGCTGACAAGACACTGTATCTTTATCACTACAAATTTTTACATTAAAAGGTTGGGGGTGGGCGTAATGCTGTTTACCTGTACATACATACACATGTACGTATACGTATACATGTACTTTTCTAAAATTTCTCCTAGCATTTTTATTTTTATTGAGACGCATTGAGGCTCTAGCATAATGCGCTATATAATCCAAAATTATTATTATTATTATTATTATTAGGCTATTATTATACAGACAAGGTAAAGGTAGGTGGGAGAATAACACATAAATTGCAGCGTTGCCTATGGATGTGGTCTGTGACTACTGAAAAGAGACGCTTATAGTAGCTTCATGTTGCACATTATCACTATCTTCATTGCCTTGGAATGCTACTTTTCTATAGTTTACAAACAACACAAAAACGTTATTCATTCCTCCTTTTTAAAACAGTATATATACAATAAAATTTAGATTATATCAAAGAGTATAGAACTGTAAGAGGTCTGACTCTCGTGGTTTCGTTAGAAACCACGTAATCCTATTTCAAAAAGTACTGCTATGAAGGGGCGTATCCTTAAAAGACTAGTTTCAAGTGGACTCTATTTTAATTCTAATAGGGTACCCCCATCTCGTGGCAGTACTTATTTTAACGTTCCATTGCATGCATACAAAATACAAAATCGGACCAGTCATACCTGTTTTAGTTCTATTCTCTTTGATTATATCCAAAAGAAAGGACAACCAGAAAGTGAAATGAACCACTGCCAAAGTGGCTCTCCAAACATAGTGGGCAGTTAGTTGATGCTTTTACTGCATATACATTTTGATAAACATACAGTTTTAATATTCATAAACATTCAAGTTTATAATTTATTACAGATCCAAAAATTGTATTACTTTATTTTTAAAAAATAAAAAAAATTAAAATTACTTTCACAAAAACCTGATCATCAACATCATTCTGTTAGTAATTCAACACTTTGTAAGACATTAATTGTTAATTGGACGCATACTGCTCCGGCAACCTTATATCATTGGGGTATTAACACATTAGTTATGTTTCTATGCACTTTACATTATTACCACATAATTAGATCAGATTCTTTATGCAACACACACTCTGATCACTAGGGAATTATTTCATAATGTTGCAGCTAATGATTAGTGCATTGACAATTGTACACCTACTGTATTAATATTAGATCCCCACTTTTACTCCTGAGTAGGTAACAAGCATAATTATGTTGCAAAATTCAGTATTCCAGCAAAATATTATTCATTCCAATAATACATGCTGTACACTCACAGAAATTATATCATGAATTGTAGCACAACCTCATGATATTAAGAACATTTTTTAATGTTAATATTTTTAAAAGATCACTTAAAACTCATCTTTTTCACTTGTCACTGTTTCTGTCTGTGTCTTTTGTTGTCTTTTTTGCTGTTGTTTATCTATAGACTGTATTTCTGTGTGGTATGAGATAGTTTTTTCTGGAACTGATGTAGATTGATTGCTTCAGATAAATTGAAATTTGGAAGACACTTGGCTTGCGCTTTGCAACCGAAAGGAAAGGCGCATTATAATTGCCCAGTAACAGTAACCTAAATCATACATAATACATTTTGCAAACTGTAATCACATTACAACCACTCAATGCATGAATATAATTAGGCACAAATATACAAATAGATATCATAAATAATAAGAATCAATAATATGTTGTAACTGTAGTACATGAGATACAAAAATGGCCTTGAATTTCAATAGCAAATTAGGTTGTTATCAAGTGACTCCTCCTTTTCTTGTGTAACATGTTTTCATAAGGTAATCAGAAGGTTTGTTTTGTTGGCCTTGGCTGGAGTGATATTTTAAAAAGGTTGTTTTGCTTATAATACTGATACCCTGATTTACTGTATTGTTATGTTATTGACCGTCATGCCAAAGGTGTCCGAAGTATCCCTAATGCATGGATAAATTTAATAATCTACTAATCGTTGGTTGGTTTAATGTCCAATTCATTGCAGAAGAAACCTAACTGATTTTTTTAAATTTGTTGATATATCCTCAAATACAGCTTGACTGTATTGATAGCTTAACTTCACTGCTCTCCTATAATATATACAGTATGTTATTCTTTACATCTAATTTACATATTTTCATTTATAATTGTATTTTATGTAATTTTCTGAGGTAATCAGGACCACTGCATACAATATAGTCTTTGGCTGTCCTAAATAAATAAATTATTTTTCATAAGTTCTTTTATATTAAACTGGATACAAAGACCCTTAACCACCCAGATCATATACAGTAATCACCTAAGTAGTTCCGGCACTTATTTATCTAGTAATTTGGCGCCTAGTGATGCTCACGTTTTATCTCCTTAATTCGCACGTTAGTAGTGTGTATCAATCACTGAGAAAGGGAGGCTTTTCTACAACGCAATTGACTTGTAAACAAGACAAAGAATTGGCAACATCTGCCTGTTGACAAATAACTTGGGGGTGCTGTAGCATGCGTGGGTCATATCATTATTTTCATGCTATGTAAGCAGAGAATGTATCGAAATTACAATTATATTTGTTGGAGAGTCTTGGTAAATAGGAATGAACCGTAAGAACTAGTCAACAACTATCTGATGCATGAATCTACAAAGCTCTGTCATTGCAGCTGAGATAAATTGCTATAATTAATCCTTCACCTTTCACCCCCGAAATATCTTCCGCTTTAATGATTTCCGACGCAGACCTCGACGTAGACCTGATTTCAGCAGTCAGTGTCGTAAATCTTTAAGTCCTACGCATTAGGTCAGTTTTAGTCGATGCGTATACAATGTTGTATTAGGTTATCATAGTCATTTTTGGAATTAGAGAAAATATAATTTTGTTTGTTGAATTCTTAGGTAATACACATCACTATTATTTATAATTTTATGCTTTCAAATGGAAACACAATTTAATAAAAAATAATCAATTTATACCACACGACATTGATTATTTTACCACATGAAATTGATTATTTTTATTAAATGCATTGCTGCATTTTTATTATTGAGCAACACAATTTATTAATGTTTCTTTCCATGTACAATTTTAATAAATCACTTCTTTAAAATAAAATAATTCTTGTTATTAAGGATCTTGATTAGTTGACTTTGCACTTAAAAATTATAGTTGGAGCCGGATTCATGTTCATTCTTCTTTTATCCCTTCACATCTATCATCAAATTAACAATCATAAAAATTATCAGCCTCTTACTAATAAATAATATTTGTAATATTAACCAGTCTGAAAAATAATAATGAAACAACAAAATATTTATAAAAACAACACCATCACTTTTATGCTAATAAAATTAACTTGCAATAACGTTTGTAACACAACTATAAGTAATACTTATCCTGAGCCTACCATTATCTCTACCAGAACGTAATTACCAACTTACTACAGTAATTGATTGACATTAAATATTATACTTTGTTTTATACTGGTAGATTAATTTGTGATTAAAATATATTTATGAACTTCTTTAACCTTTTGTTTTTCTAGTGAACGATACACATCTAAGGAGTGCCTTAACCATCCATGGCTACAAGTCTCAATTGGGAGTTCAAACGAACAAGTGTCTGAGGTCAACTCCAATGAACTTGAATGCAAAGATAAAACGCACAACCACCACTGTAGGTTGGAGTCAACAAATACAGACATGGACAAGCAAATGTATGAAAGTAGTGTTCAAACCTTAATACCTACAGTGATACGACAGTGTTCAACTTGTGGAGAAGAGAAAGAACTAAACGAAGAGACAAAAATGGAGGAGTCATTTTCGGAGCACATTGAAACAGAGGACACAAAAATGGAGGTTACACAAACGATAGATTCGCGGTTAGAAAGGTTGGAGGAGCCCTTTGACAAGCACCAGATGCCACATAGTCCTCAGGGTATACGCAGAACCTTGTCGATCAATAAGGAGAATATTCCGCAAGATTTGACAGAACCAAAGCGATTCAAAATGGAGCAGCGCAAACAGGAGCAGGTTGTCTGCTAGTCAATAAAAACATTAAAACTGGCTGGTAGTCTTCTAGACAAACACTGTGTACCGTACACAAAAGTAGTCTGCCGGGCAAGTGTTTTCTCAAGACAGTTTTCTGAACGGTTTGCTTGCCCGCATACAATGAGAAAAAAGGTTTATATATTGTCGATGATTGTCATATAGTGGATAGCCCCACCTCTAGCCTAGAAAGGCCGATTCAATGAGTGTTTATTATTGGACAGTCAAGCAGTAGTGTCGACTACACATGAGCAGTTTGCTCAAAGTAAGAGCAAGTGGTGAGCATTATGCCTCAAGAGACAAATATAAAAAAAACAATACTTTGCTCACTGTCTCACGAGGCAGAATTCTTTCTAAAATCTTGTTCACACGTTGAATAAGTGTGACAAGAGGCCTTTTGCTGAGCAAACTGCTCTCGTGTGCAATAGGCTTAAGCAAATATATCACTACAGCCATCTGCTAAGTATACAATATAACAAAATACAATTTAATGGTCTATTAGATAGACAATAACAAAATATAAGACAATACAAGATTTTGTTGTTGAAGAGTTTATTATTAGAATTTTAAGTAATTAAAAGAAAATGGACACACCTTTAGATTAAATATTTAAAATCTTTGTATTTAATTCCTCAAATAGTAAAAATATATATATTGTTTTACCAAACTGATTCTAAATAGACTTTGAAATTGAAAGTTCTAATTAACTTTCTAATATCAATTATAAGATGATGAAATTTAAAAATGAGTTTGACCATGTTGAAAGTTAGTGTTAAAAATGATAGAAGTATTCTAATTTTTACAATTTGAAATTATAATCCCATGTGTTGTTATGTTGCGAAAGTAAACATTCTCGGTTTTTCATTCTCTCATTGGTTGTGATGCAGCATTATACTAGAATGCCTAGAGTCGGTATCCAAACTTGTTTACTGACCATAGAATTTAATGTACAATTACAGTATGTGCGTACATTGGACCCACATTTTAAATTTGCATTTTGGTTTTCTGGTTCCAATTTAGTAATAAAAAAAAAAACTGTACAAATTAATTGAGAGAACACTAGAAAAATGTATTATCAAATTTTAAACACCAAAACTGTAAATCCTGTAAATATGAAATTGATATTTGGTAGCAATAATTTCAGATGTTTGCTTAGGTAATTTCATTCTATATCAAATATATATTTATTAAATTATAATACAGTAAACTGTAGACTTCAACAAATACATACTCGCCATTTATCTCCAAACTAAGTAGGAAGAGACCATTAGTTATGTTGTCACTTACAAACACTCTCGTATGTTTTTGAAGTTAGAGAACCAGCACATCCATTTTCTTGCGACAGGTTTGAAATTGTTGCAAGGTTAATTATTTTAGTAGACATGTAAGGAAGATGTACACAGTACTCTACCATCTTTATTTTCTAATACATATTTGTTGTACGCAGAGCTGGAAAATAGTAAGAAAATATTCCAGCCCCTTCACCAAAAACAATTACATAATAAATTAAACTTAAAGATTCTACTACTGTATAGTATTTTCATAACATAGTGTAGAGTCTATGGTCTAGTGGTTTGATACCAGATTAATATCTCTGAAAGTCATGGGTGCAATCCAACTCAAGATAACTTAAATTTTGAGATATTACAATAGGTATTCGGTGCGATAAAGCCGGGTTCCTTTAAAATTGCTACAGTTTTTTACTGCAGTCATTGCGCTAGCGTAGCAGGCTCCCCGATACAACCAAACAATCACCAAAAGCTGTTGGCGATAGTGCATAGCGATTGTATGGAAACCATGTTTAACATGTCACGTTAGGCAAACATGTCATCCTTATTATAGTCTAAACTAATATTAAATTATTTTTCAAACAATTTTTTATTGTTCTATCTGAATTGAAACTACCATTCAGAAATGTTTGTCATCATCAATTAAAGTTAGTATACACATTTAGAATTTCATGTATTTCTTTAATTTATACAGTTGTTTTTCAATTGTATTATTTATGGAAGCAATTGTAAACAACAGCTATAACAAATATGAATATATCAATTTGTCAATGAGCATTCTGGCTGGATTATATATGATCAATCAATCAATATCTATATTACGCAATGAGTGTTGTTATGCACAAACTGTCGCCTCTAATTTAATTCACTAAAACTCAGTAATCACAAAAAAATATTTCAGAACGATAATAATAATGATAATACAGGAACGATTAATGCTCATTAAGTTTTACGAGTATCTTTCAAAGTTCAGTATATCATCTTGTTCAAGTAGGGAATAATTAAGCTTACTTATCTTTTATAAGAACAAAAGTATGTTGTGATCCTCAAAAAAAAAAATTTGAACAATTCAGATAACCTATTTGAATGTTTGATAGAGCCTGAATTAAAACTTTTTGAGTGTAGAAGTTTCTTTTACTTTTGTTTAAACAAAAATGTGCGCTGACACTTTTAAATACAGATTCACAATACTGCCATGATTTGGCGATGTCTCCACTCCGTCTCCTAGTTGGTATTCTTTATATTCTTATAATTTATAATAAAATCTCCGTTGGATTTAATTCTAGCGTTTATACCGTACAAGGTTTACTTGATATATTGAAATTCTGAGTTTTATTAGATCCATCTGTGTAAGAGTCATGCAGAAGTAGGTTGAACAATGAATTGGTATTATCTTACAATTAAAATGTAGACAATGTTGATTTGGGGTTCAGGAAAAGATAGAGCAAATTTAATCACCATTGGTGCAATCATCATTATTAATATTTTGGTTGATTTGTCATCTTATTATTATTATCATTATCTGTATCGATGTGAGTTTGTGTCAGGAAAATATAATAGGAGTTATGTTTTTGTCTACCTGACATGTTATTGTACCGAATACTCAGTACGCTCCCAAACACTTGTGAAAAGTATGGCACCAGGCTAGTTATCTAGAGGTCGTGGGTTTGATCCTACAGAACCCAAATTTTTTCGTATGTATTTGGGAACGTACTGAGAATTCAGTACGGGAACACGTCAGGCAGAACAAAACATCACTCCTATTATCATTATTATTGTTGCTGTTATTATTGGTTATTTTGTGTATTATTTTGATTCATATAGTTTTCCTCTTTTATTTATCAACAGTATTCCAGATATTGTAAGCATCATCACTAATAGTACGAAATACCTGACAAATATAAGTTATATACGTTATTGTTATTATTAAATTATTATATTTTACCTCATTTTAGCATTTGCAGAGATAATCAATTATCATCTGATTACCAAGTTTCCTGACCATTATAGATTATCGTAAACCAGCGTGGCATAATAACATACAGTAATAGTGCCTGCTGGCTTTATAGCGGCTCACTTCATATTTTGTTAGCTCACATCCATCTCTGTCTGTGTGTTTATAATAAGCTTTCGCTTGTAACCTCAGATCTACAGTATATTGACTTGGTGACATTCAAAATGTTTTTAATCCAGAAGGTTTATGCTACTATTCTTAACAACTCGAGAAAAGTTGCTTTAACAAACTCTCCTACAATTATGTTTACATGCAACTAAAGTTGTGTTACCTTAAAGGGAAAAAAAGCTTACTGGATTATTCATTTATGAAACTCTATATTTCAGAATTTTTGATGGTAGAATTTTTAATAAAACATGTATACTTTGATGGGAAAACAGTAAGATTTTAAAAGTTCTGAAGACAAAAGTAATAGACCTGATCTCTTTTGTTTTATGGGCAGTTGTGCAGGCAACACAGCAATTTCCAATGATAAATATTTTATTCAAGATTAAAACTAAAGTGACATTTTGTTCTCTTTTTTCTTAAAGTTTCATTTATCAGTTAATGTTTATTATTCTGTGCTTGTTAATTTAAGATATCATTTATGATAAATGTACCATTAAGATAATTATATTGTCACATAAATAGTGAAATGTAATGATTATATAACTGTATTTACCTTAATTTACATTATTCTAGACTATATTCAGTTCATAAGCATTGGACAAACCTTGAAATATAAATGTTACAAAATATTTACTTTTACTGTGCTCTTGTGAGTGCAAATTTAAACAGTAAAGGGCACTACACATGTACATGTCATTGTTAACACATTTTTAAAGAAATCTATAAATATTATGCAGATAAGAACATTTTGTGGATGACATTCTATGCAATTGAGATATCAAATAAACTCAATTTACGGAAAGCCCAATTGTTGTAATAATCTGATTTTGTTTTTTGTTCTGATCTGACAACGAGGGACTTGGAAATTTCTACTGTATGTGACACTGCACCAACTTTCGTGATTGAATTAGACTAGACTTAGCAGGACTTTACCTTAACCTAAATATTAAAATCCAGTACGAACTGGGATGGGAAACATTGTATTGGTCAAGTTAACCCAGCTGCTTAGATTGTGCCTAGGATTAACCAGGTTAAATTGAGTCTTAAATCTTGTCACAGCTGTTTTGATTTTTATGGCAGCACTCACAAATTGTGGAGTGGTCATACTATGGTCATACTTACAAACGCAACCAATGAAATAAGGTAATCAAAACAATTGAAAACCGATTTCGTATTGTAGCTATTATGTAGAAGTTGGGCTTTATTCACGTGTATTCACGAGTTCAGTATCACGTGAATTAATTGTTAAACAAATCATTATTGGATGAATAGAAAAAAAACTAAAGAATTAGATCCATGTCCATGTGCTGTGGAAGCACACGCACAGTTTTTAACTATATTTTCGGCCATACGATCACAGGAGACCTGGTGGTGGTATTGGAAGAAGAAGAAGAATTTTATCTAAAATTGAATATGAATACAAACAATCTTCTCATCAACGAAGATCAGTGTTTTTTCCTGTTGCATTGTATAGTTGGAGACTTTGTTTAAATGTATACACTTGTATTGTTGAACATGGTAAAGAGGGGTAAGAGAAGAACCACGGGCTGTTAATGCAAATGAAGAGTATGTAGGCCCGGGCCTATGCTATGGTGATGTTTGTAGAGAAGAAGTCTGCTTCTTTTTCGTCTATCATACCGGAAATTTCACACATTCTTTTTATACATTTTTTTGTGGTAAGAAAAAAAAACACATACCAGACACATCAAAGGATTTTAATTTAATTGTTATTTTGAATTTTTTTTAAAAATACACTAATATAGTCACACCAGGAAGTTGTCACTATGACAACTCCCTGGTCACACCAATCACTGATAATGACTATAGAGGGCGGCAAACCGATAATTTCAACTGTCTTGACACTTTTGCGTCGATGTCCTCCGTTTTTTCTTTCCTCCATGATTTAACAAACGTTATATGAGATTTAGAAAGGACATTATATTATAATTGCAAAAAAAACAAAAAAAAACTTGTAACTTTTATCATTTTAAGTATTTTTAAAAATAAACCTTCTAAAAATGATGTTCTTTTTATGAGGATAATGATGATAAAAATGTAAATAATAATGATGACGAAGATAAAAATGATGATAATTATAAAGAGTATGATCATGGACCTATTAATCCATGGTATGATGACATGTGTAATTTGATTCCCAATTCAATTCAATTCAATATTTTATTTGCTTTATGAACCAGCACTTTACCTTGGAGTCTACTAATTGGATCGTTTGAACTTATTAAATATTGTAGAGGGCGGCAGAAAGAACTGCAAGTTTGATTTATGTGGTAGAATATGAATTTGCCCTACTCAATTGCGATGGATATTTTGATGTATAGGTCACATTAACTTTAATTCATATTAACCATTTTAATGAATTGTGTGGTTTTTTTTTGTATAATGATTTTTTTTATATTTATTAATAATCAATTTGCATTGTAATATATAATATAATAATACATATTTGATTGTAAACACAGTACTGTTGTAAACACAGTACTGTTTTTTTTATAATTAGTTATTTCTGCCAATAATTTACTGTGCGCTTATATTTTTATTGTAGGCCTTGTATTTTGCTTGTTTTATGTCTGTTGTCTGTATGGTAGGCATATTTTTTTTGTAACCTTAAGACATTGCAAGTTGCATTTTAAACGTTTTATACCGAATAAATAAATTTTTAAAAATGAATAAATAAAAAAAATGTTCATGAGTTACAAACACAACTCGTATTTTAATTGATAATTAACCGGACCATATTCCTCGGGAAGAGAATTAGAATGGTACAAATAAATCCGTGGTGTTTTTAATACTCGGGTCTTATGGATAACAAGTTTTATATTTTAGGGGTTTTTTTCATTGATAATATTGTTTGTTTTTTCACATGATTTTTTATGATCAATATGTCATGAGATATCTAAAACAAATATCTTATGTTCCGCTAAAATGAAACACGTTATGTATTCTTACTGCTACTATAACAACTACCGTACTTGAACAACTTAGGTTCAAACACAATCACTGGTTGTTTCTATTAATGTTTAACTCGTGCGTTTATGAAGCTCGCATTAATGTAGACCTAGGCTGTTGCTTTGCCAAACGTTTAGTGACCTGACTGAATTATTCTGAATTTTTGTGGCTAAAATATAACATAGATCTCGACATCCTGGAATAATCTTGGTGGCCCAGGTCAGCAACAAGTTGGTAACATTGTTATCGGCTACAAAAGTTTGTAGCCTACTACAGAACTTTTCAATAAAGGGACATTCGTTTAATAGAGGATTAGGGCCTATTTTTATTCAGTGGATTTGGTGTCATTGCAACTGAATAACCCACTGGAAATAAATCTTTGGACTTGTGTTTTTTTCGAAGTAGTCCGGCAAGTAATCAAATCCAATCCAAGTACATTAAAGCTAAGGACCTTCTGCACTGTTTTGATTCTTTAGTTTTCATAAACATGAACTTGAATCATGTACGAGGATCATTTTTTTGGCCTACACGAACGAAAGTGCTTTGTATGATCTGTGCGATTGTAAATTGTTTTGCTGATGGTTTAACATATGTAATGACAGGTATTATCACTCAGGCTGTTGCAGAAGACCTCAAATGTACCGATGGCTTCGTGTCATTCTGGGGAGGAATCCAACTGGCGTTAGTAGCAGGGAGTGGTAAGTTTATTCTTCAAGAACTTCGTTGATTACTTAATGTGACAACAATTGTAATAGTCATGTTATTGAATAAATTAGCAATTATATGGCGCATATTTTTATTTGGTTACGCCAGCCTATATAGTACAGGCTCGGGACACTCTTCAATCCAGAAAAGAACCAGAACGTTGGATGTAAATTTTTGTTGACGTCATGATTAACTTACAATAATGTTTTTGTACATCTATGTCGAATAACAGGTCCCCTTTCTGCTGTACTTTTAAGAAGAATTGGAATGAGGAAATTAGGGACGATAACAGGATTAACGTCATTTGGAACACTGTGCATGATGTCTGTTGCTCGGAGCACATTTACCTTAGCTTTAGCGATGTGCTTGCAAGGTAACACTAATGTTTTTGGGGGTTTTTTTGCCTTTTCTTTTCATAAGCCTGGTTTTCATAAAATCCATACACGCTATCGCAAACAGTTTTCAACTACCGCTGACTGGTCAGTCGAATCGGCGCAGCCTTCCTATTGCATCGCGGAAGAGTTACGCAGCAGTGTAGTGCTTTTATGAAAACCATGGCTTTAGGGTTACGCCCGAGAATTAGATTATCATTCGTATTGACTTCCTACGACAAATATAGGCATAATTTTTTTTTCCTTATAAGCCTATTAGGATTCTGTTATACTTAATAAACGAAGTAGTCCCTCCTATTAGGACTACCAGAGGGTATAATGATCTTGTGTTATCTTTGAGTTCCACAAAATCACCTTAACCAAGAGCTAGCATTATTTCGTTTATATCTCTGTGACTTTCTTCAATCCTTCAAACGCCCTCTTCATTCATTTCCTTCAGTCACTAACCCTACGCAACAACCGACATTTTACATAGGTCATGTATTTGCATTTCTCGCGTTTTATCTTCTATTGTTCACTTAGTCTTCGTGCTTCTAAAACACAACCAAAAAGAATGCCCTCATTTAAAACGAAATCATGAAACATCACAGCATTCAACTCCCGTTTCTTTAGACCACGATCAATTACCTTCCCCGCCAAGGAGACTATTTATTCAGACCTGTTTATCTGACTGTTTGTCTGTTTGTTTGTTTGTTTGTTTGTCTGTCTGTCTGACCGTTGTAGCAAGATTACGCAAAAGCGGATTGGATCATCATAAAATTTAGTGGAATGGTAATAATCTGAAAAAGAGATGATTAACTTTTGGGAACTAAAATGTTAAAGGACAAGGTCATGGAAATTCGATTTTCCCCTCTTTAACTACGGTACCCTCGAGCATAAAAGAAAACAATGGAATCGCAACATACACGGCCTGATGATGACATAATTAATGTCGAAATACTGAATCCCGACACGATGGCGTGCATTTCGATACTTGGAGTATGTATTATACTATCTTATACAAAATACACGGCCTGCGTATACATTGTTCGGTATCCAGGTACAGGCGGTGGTACCGGTATGCACTCTATGAACTGACTTCCCTAGTTTTAACATAGTAGGCCTATATATAATTTTTTGTTACTACAACATATTTTGATTACGCAAATATGTAGCTCTCAGGCATGTAATAAATCTGAATTGAATTGTATCGATTTGTTTTAGTAATTGTGATTTTAATTCAATTTTATAGGTGTTTGTATTGGCATATTATATACGTCAAGCGTTGTGGTAGTTCAGAAGGTTTACACTGGTAATTTCTCTCAGGTGAACGTCGTCTTGCTTATTGCATCAATTTCGACAAATGCAACTGCTCCCTTGATACAGGTGAGAAGATACATCAGTTATACATCAATCAATACATTCGATCGATCAATGAATGAATGAATCAATCAATCAATCAATCAACCAACCAACCAACTAATAAATCAATCAATTATTCAATCAGTTAGACATTCAATCAATCAATCAATCGAGAATCAGATTATGATACTGATGGTGAAATTATAATGACAAGATAGCCTAATAATAATCGTAACATTTGTAAACAATACGAGTCTACATTCTTTCTTTTTTTTTTTTTTTTAATCTATATAGATACTGCTGGAACACTACGGGTGGAGGGGAGCCGTGGTTATATTAGCTGCAGTTCACCTGCATATACCTGTATTTTCTTTACTTCTGGATATAAAAATTGGTAAAACTAAAGCAGATCCAAAAGATACATTAGAAGAACTCGGGCAACATAATTTCATTGTATATGGAAATGCATTTTTAAAAGGAGCCATTAAAAGCCTGCATGCCTTCAAAGGAAACTCTCAGTTGATCGCATTATTTCTAAATGCAGTATGCAATGGCTTTTACCACACGGCCTATTGCTTGTTTATGGTTCCTTATGCTGTAGAAAATGGCATTACAGCTTTTGACTCAAGTACGCTGATAGCCCTGCCGGTTATTCCATGTATTCTGATTAGACTAGCTATATTTTTTCATGGTAAAATTGACGTTCCTTGTACAGTAAGATTGCATGCTATTGGACAGGTATCTGAGTTCTGTTCGTGTTTTTTCATTACTTTTGGCCGAAGGTTATCTATGTTTTACGTCGGATCTATTCTGCACGGGTTCGCATTTGGAATACATTTCTACTCAATGTTGTGTTTGGCACCGGCGTTTGTTAATAAGAGCTTCAGGGATTATGCACTTTCGTGGATTATTTTCTCAGATGGACTAGCAGTAATAGCCACCGCAATCGTAGGTAAGAATGTTTTATTTCCCATAATTCGAATAATAATTTAAGCCATGCACTTCCGCGTCAGCTTCATCATTGTCGTCATCGTTATCATAATCATCATAACAACATCATTACAATCGTCATCAGCATCATAATGATTTTAACACCATGATTATTGTTAGGCTATTTTAATTGTCATTTATTTTTATTATTATATATTTTGCTGTTGCTATTATTATCATCATGGAGAAAAATCTAATAAACAATCTTCACCATCGACAATATCATCGTCACCATCATCAACACCATAATCATCACCACCACCACCATCATGCGATAAATTTCACAATTCATTCAAATACATGTTTCTATCTTTCAGGCTTGTACACTAACAGTTACCTTCTCGGGTTTCAAATAAGTTCCGGAGTTCAAATCTGTGCTGTCGCATTGGTAATTTACATAGGCCTACTTAATGGACAGATTCTGGGCCGGATTTAGAGGGGGAGGGGGCGGGGTCCCCCGTTCCCCCCCCCCCATTTCTTTGGAAAGTATAGAAGAAAGAAAAACTGAAACTGATGGCAAGTCAAGTTCTGCTCATCACATTGGATCCAATTAAAAAGCTTAGTTACAAATACAAACGAAATACTTTAACGTATTTGTGGTTATTTTTCTCTCTGAGCCCCCATCAGATATCATTCATTCAAATGGGAATTTAAGAGTAGGCCTAGTGGTTCATTTCTGCGGTACGATTGGTACAAAGCGGACTTACATCTTGCAGTCGGGGTCGAAAACCTGGCTGTGCATTTCACAAGGCACTTTGTATAATAATTACTTCTTTATCTAGAAGTATTAAGCTGAATTCACATTTTATATTGAAATTAATTTGATGGCAGACGTCTGTTAATTTTATCCATTTCTGATCCAGGTACAGTATACTTGTAACCGGCTTTAAAAAATATATTTAGCGCCACCTATTGTGGTGAAGTAGTTGCTACAACATAATATTATGTTTATCAGTAAATACACTAATTTAGCATAGATTAAGGCAATGATCCTTAGGTTACACCATGTTATCATGGTCCTTCGTTGAACATTTCGCTAGTGCAATACATCATCTTCATTACATTGCAGTAGTTTGTAAGCAAAGTACAGGAATCAACAGTTGTAAACAACATTTGATAAACATTTATTATTTGAAATCATTATGACTTTTTTTTCAATTTAAAAAACAAATTTATGATATCGGTAAAGTTTGAACGTTGGCAGAAATTATTCGTCCGGGTGGTAAAAATTTATACCAAACTTAGCAAGTCGAGGTGGTGTGTTATCTTGTAGAAAAACAAATATAGACCTCTAAATCTTTTCCTCCATGCTTATAATCATTTTTTTTATAGTTTCTTTTATGTGTGTTAGTCAATTCGTCTTCGCGGTTGAGTTTTCATACGTTTTTAGGTTGATGTCAATGTCAGAATTAACCATGTTTGACCAGTGGCGGCGTCAAAAACTCCCACAAAGAGGGCAAGGCCTAAGTCCCCAACAAAAGGCCCAAGGTCCCTGGCAAAGGGGACAGACCTACCTCCGAAGCCCCGTACATCCATAGGTTTACAGAAAATTTTAAGAACAGGCACCTATAGATTCCCGGAAATGGCAGACGGTAAAAATGCCTTGTCAAAGCAGTGTTCCTAACGAAATGATTTACTTCTTCCCCACGGAGGTCCCAGGTTGCCCCCGAGTGGGTTCTCTGCCACCATGGATCCACGCTGGAGCCGCCACTGGAGTTATCTCATGAAAATAAATATCCACCACAATTCTGGCTGTATCTCTACCAAAATCAAAGCAAATCTGTGAGCGACAATATTCAGATGGCCTAACACGATACGTTTAAATAGTCGCAATTTTATACTCGCGTGAAATTATCAAGATGTAATGGCGTTGACTGTGCTACTACTGCAGCGCGTGCAGCCACAGGTTGCAGGCACACTGACTTTGGTAGTTCGTGCAACCCCATGTAACAGTTTCTCCGTGTGGTCTCGACAGGTATGTAGTAAAACATTGACAGATTGGTTACTAGTTATATCACAACATCGACATACCTGTAGAAAATCAAATTGATATCCAATATAATATTGTTTTTTACAAATTATTTTTCTATATCATTTGCTTTAATCTCATGCACTTCTCATTCGAGGTCTTATAACTTAACTCACAAGCTCTCACGCTCAAGGTTCAAAATCTTACGCATAAAAAGCAATATTTGTAGGCCTATATCTCTCACTAAACTTGCACCCACCCACTCTCTAGTTTATTTGAACATCGTACTTCCATATACATTACATTAATCGATCGAACTGCCTGCATAAAGCAAGGCCACACTATCACAT
>NW_022696227.1:60089-70059 GCF_011630105.1 Anneissia japonica
TTATGCATGACAATTTAATTCAATCTCTAAGACGGGTCACATAAACGAAATGAAAATAGTCCATTAAATATTATGAAATTCACGTGACCGGAGAAGTATTTGCAAAACGTGAGTTTGGACCGTTTAGTGTGAAAAATCCTGTGTTAAATGCAACTCATAAATGTTTATGGTTTAACGAAAGGCAGCCATAAAATGCATTTCAGATCACCATTATGATTACCTGAAGATCGAAGCTATAATTATGTAAACCTTACAGAGTGCTATTAATGTCAAATGAACTAACGGATATTCTTTTACTGACATACCGTACTGTAATATGATATTATATAATATAATATGCTATGATATGATATATAATAGGCCTATAATGATATAATACGATACGATGATATGATGTGATAAGACATAAAATGATATGATATGATGTAACATATGACAATATATGGTATATAATACATGGTACAATATAATATAATATATGATAAGCCTATGAAATGACATGATACGATAAATGATGATATATAATGATATGATTTGAGTAACGTAATTTCCATCAATATCTCTTTTCAATTATGCTATGATATAATATGATCATATGATATGATATAATGTAATGTGATTTGACAATATGATACGATGATATGAAATTATATGATGATATATATATATCATATATATCATATATATACATATATATATATATATATATATATATATATGAATGATGATAGGTGATGTAACATATGACCATATAATATATAATATGGTATAATATGATATAGGCATATGAAATGTCATGATGTGATAAATGATATGATATATAATGATATGATACGATGCTATCTGATATCGTATCGTAACGTAAATTCAATCAATGGGCAATAAAGTAATCTGTGTCTGTATATGCTATGATACATGATATGATATTTTATGATACCTTTCTTTGTTTTTAAGTATCAGTTTGTAAGCAATGGAAATTCCCCATATATTGTATGAATTTTTGTTCTACTATGAACACAGGTTTGTAAACAGGGTTTTATGGTTTGGCTGACACCCCCCCCCCCCATATACCCCGAACGAACTCCCATCTGTTCTACTATGAACACAGGTTTGTAAACAGGGTTTTATGGTTTGGCTGACACCCCCCCCCCCATATCCCCCGAACGAACTCCCATCCCCTCTAAGAAATCATCAAATAAATATAAAATATCAGAATATTCTTGCCTGCATGCTGTCATAATGCAGATCATGGGGACTTCTCTCCTGACCAACAAGTGCTCCTTTCATGATACCCACAAACACATCAAGCCCCCCGACCTTTCGTATTAAATTAAGAAGTAAAAGTTATCATCTTACCTTTTATGATTAACGGTTATACCCTTTTTATGGTGACTTTTGTGATTCTAGTGCATTTGTTGTATAAGTATATAAAAGAAATGAAACAATTTACCTTTTCACGATAAATAGTAATTTCCGTGTAAATATTTTCGAGATATCTGCCTATCCAAAGTGGTCAATTGATAATGGAAATACCATGTGATACGTCTGCATTATCTGAGTGCACACTTTTCTTCTGAACATCTCTCATTGGTCGCATTATATTCCAAAAAAAATTGTCGACAGCGCCAAGAGTGGTTTGCGTAATAAACAGGATATCGGAGGTCCAATTTGTTGGAAATTGTTGTTAGCTTGAAGCTTATTTGATTATCGTTTAATTATTTGTAATGGACGGTGGGAGGTGATGCACCTTAACTATAGGTTCAGGAGAGTGCAAACCAAATAAAATTGCAAATACAAAACGGATAAAATAATCGGAAAATCGTGGGTTTAAATCCCGACAGGGACAACAGTGTTTCACAAACATCTTTAATTACCACTTGTAGAGGTGTTTCTTTATACCAAAGTTACTATCATGTCATAAATATTATAATCGACATCCTGGACTCAGAAATCATTCTATGATATGTTGCATTATACTATATTTGATTTGTTGTATGGATGTATATATAATATATATAACAAATATCTTAAACAAATATGTAAATAATAGATATAGTGCTCAAATATAGAAACAGGTGGTGTTATAAATGAAAGCATAGCTCTTCAACAGCCAGAGGTTGCAGGTTCAAACCCCGCCAGATACATTTTTTCTTACACAAGAAACTTTTTTGTTGAAGGGTTGTGTCTGATACGGTACGTTAAATATTTTTAGTCCGGCACGGTATCAATTACTACCCCGATGGACAATAAAACAATAAAAAAGGGGTGGGTAGCTCAAAAACGCATTCAACCAGTGATGGTAGGCATTTAAGTATTAGTCTAGTTCCTTATCATTCAGAAACAAATATAAACTTTAAGTGATAATCGCAATTTTGTGTTTAAATTTTTGCATACTTAATTGCCACGTTCAATATAGTATATAATATATTATATATATATATATAGTTTTTAAAAAGTATGACTTACATCTAGCTTGCGGCACCAGACGTCACAAACCTTCTATATATTTTTTAAAGATTCACCCTAATGACACATAATGTACGTAAGGCTGTTTAGCATGTCATGCCAGTTGTAAAAGTGATGTATCGTAATACAAAATAACCTTTATTGAAACAGTTTGATGTTATTGGACAAAAGGAAAACAGCAGGCCTGTCTATTGATCAGTGACGGAGCCTATCTGTCAAATCTCGAAGTAAACGTGTTTGTCTCTCTCTTCGATTCTCCCTTTCAAGACAGATTTAGAAACATTCGGAAAATTTTGATAACAAATCATCTGGTTTATTCTCTCTTGTTTCGATAGAAGCGTCTTGAATTTGGTAAAATAATAAATATTGAAGTTGAAATGGATTTTACTGTCGAAATATGGCAGATAGAAAAACATTTGTGATGATAATCGTCAAGTGCGTGGGAATACATCCGTTTGATATGTAGTTTATAAACACTGCATTGATTACATATAATACTTTACAAATATGTATGGTCATTAGGCAAGATATCTGCAACCATTGATTATTCATTCATTTTACAGTCGGCATTGTTAAAAAAAAAGATATTTTATTTTCACTTCCTTTTCCACCATCATTTAAGTGCTGAATTTTTGTTTGGTTTTTTAAAGCATTTTAAAGCATTTTCAATCCTTAAAAGATTCAAGATTTATTATTGACTTGTTCATAAAAATACAAATGTATATAAAAATAGTTTTTTATTTTTTTTGGAAACACACATTGCCAAGCACAATTTAAAATACATAAAAAAAATTAGTAAAACACGATATCTAATCAATACGTTTTTCAGTGTTGTAAAGACATTAAGAATCATAGTTAAAATTATAAGAGTTCCTAAAATGACGATCATTGAGGACTAAATACTGTAAAAAAAAAAGACACAGAAAAAAAATTTCAGGCAATAAGATCAGAAAAAAGCTCCCATCATACAATTTTAGTGGATGGTTGGACGGACGGATAGGAGGCGGATGGATGGATGACGGATGGATGGATGGGTTGAAGGGCGTGTGGGTAGATGGATTGATGAATGGATGGATGGAACTGGTACTGATACTGGTACGTTCATTTATAATTCGCCTTTTCCTTGAGGTTATAAAGTGTAATTCTTTTCCCTGGTCATTGGTCCACATGCGTTAAGTGTTGCTGCTGGTAATCAGCTCAGGAGCAGGCAACACCACCAGGTACCCATTTATACTCCTGCGTGGAGAGAAACAGTGCAGATAAAGTGCCTTGCTCAAGAACACAAGCTAAATGCACAGAGAGGGATTGAAAGCCCGACCTCGAGGTTGGAAACGGGGTTGACGGATGTGTATACGGATGGATGGATGGAAGGGTGGACCGCCGGATGGGTTGATGGATGGATGGATGGACGGACGGAAGGATGGGTAATGGATGGATGGACCGTGAAGGTCGGACGAACGAACGAATGCATGAGATGAGACGATAACAATGATTTATTTTACCTTTTAATAAAAAATAAGAATACCCGTCAACCACAATGCTCTGATGCAAATGCATTTTGACATACAATGTCAAATGGGTTGATGGATGGATGGACGGACGGACGGAAGGATGGGTAATGGATGAATGGATGGACCGTGAAGGTCGGACGAACGAACGAATGCATGAGATGAGATGAGACGATAACAATGATTTATTTTACCTTTTAATAAAAAGAAGAATACCCGTCAACCACAATGCTCTGATACAAATGCATTTTGACATATAACTGTTAAAGGTATATACCCACTCAACTTACATACACATACAGCGTCTTCCACATAATTATACTTAACCTAAATATTCTGACCGTCACCCCCGCACACTCGGTTTGTCACTGCATCTTTATTAACCTTCATCTGCCGATTTCCTTTAGTTTAAATTTATTTTAGTAATGTCAAATACTGTAATGGGATTCTTTTTATTATTAAATCCCATCGAAAGATTAATCTGTTACATCCTCTCATATAATATTATTTTTTTTAGTTGTGTGGTATAAAGTGAGTCAACAGAGTTTTATAAAAAGGATAAACATTTCTGAAAGTACCGTAAAACATTGTCATTATACGATTCTCTATTAATACATTGATATCAATATAAATGCTAACAATAAAGTGCAATATTAGAATCGCTTACTTTATACTTAAGTCAGTTAGGCCTATTATCTTTTAATGAATATACTCTATATACTTTTTTAAATTATTAAGATAGGGTTGCAGTGCGCCCTATTAATCATCCCCGTCCTGGCGGCCGAAATGGAATCGGCTAAATTAAAAAAATATAACAACACTAACAAATTAGTTCTTCTATTAGTAAGGTCTATTAGTTTGACCTACTATTTGTTGTAAAAGTTGTATAAGTTAATAAAAACATAATTTCAATGTGTTCTAACATTTCAAATATATTTTCATTAATTGATTAGAGTTTTTCCAGATGTTACATTCGTTTTCTGTTCTTGGTCTCATCAGATAATCATTATTTAGTTGGGTAGCATTTGACAAGAAAGCAAAAAATGTTTTCTTAATGACAAATTGATATTTCTGTAATTTAAAATATTATTGCATTGTTGAAATTGCATAATGATACTTCTAATACATACTTAGTTCTATATACGCGAAGTAAAGGCGAAAATGACAAACTTACGATTATGTGATTTTAATTATCAATCTGTATCATGGAGTGTAACCGGCATTAAATCGCTATAAACTACTCTATAAAACAAGCGTGCTTTTAATTTATTTTGTTTCTCTGAAATTAAATGTACAATTTATACTGTACTAACTCGAAAAAAGCCCATCTTGAAAAGAAGCCCATAGCCTTCTTTTTGAGGCTACGTTTGCAGACTAAAGAAGGTGAGATGGGCTTCTTCTCAAAGTTAAAACCATTGTGCTTCAATTCGAGGTTTTACGGTACCGGTATATTATAAAGATTAGGAGCTCCAGTACGAGGCTGGTCACATGGTTTATGTAAGTGGCTTTTAAGTTATTTTTATCCGTAGTGCCGCCATCAAAGAAGAGTATAAATGGGTATGATAAATGTGGGATTCGAACTTTTAAATGAACGCATGGATGTAAAATATTCATCCTGTGTGCGCTACACCGGTATGGTAATTAGTTCGGGGTTGTGCGCGGCAGGTTTGAATGCTATAGAATCCATCAGTTGACAATAGTACGTTGGTGCGATTAGTCATTGGTATTGGTATAGTAGTTACCAATAATTAAATAATCCAAAAATTTATATGTTGATGTTAATAATTATATTTGTTATAGCCGATGAAGTTGTGATAATGTAGACTATTGCATTGTTCATGGTTGTGGTACTGCTTTATTAGTGGCAATTACCTGTGTTAATTAATTACTACCGGTACTATATTGAATATTTTATATTTATTGGAAAATACAGTATAGAACCCATATTTAGTTGGTACTTCATAATGCTACAGAATTAAACAACGAAGTACCAACTAAATATAGAACCCATATTTAGTTGGTACTTCGTTGTTTAATTCTGTAGCATTATGAAGTACAATCTTCTGTCACTGTGAGGACCATGATTGGAAGATTGAGTACCGTGTCGTTTGCATCGTTAGGCCTATCGTTAACCTGAAAGTCAAGATGGCCGATTATTTATTGAATTGCGGTATGTATTAAGATTGATAATTGATTCATATTACTATTACATCTTTGATAATGTGTTGATTTAAAAAGAAAATATGCTTACCATAATGTCAATTCTATAATAATACATGCATTACTTGCTAATGATTATTGTGTCTATTTGCTATCTGTATAACGTTAAATACGTTTAATGATGGTTAGTCCTATTGAATTACTGTACGTATTTAATTGATTCAGATTTAGTATGTTAATACTGTGACTGATAATTGTTGTTGTTTTGCAGGGTTATGATTGCCATTAACTTGTTGGGGTTTTTCGTTTTCTTTTTTCCTCCTGTTGTCGAACCGTTCTGCAGTGTTTTTGTGTCCCGAGAGTGATGACTGGGCAGCGCGCGACATAAATATATTATTAATACTACAAAAATGATACATGCGCAGATCTATACCACATAGGCCTCCTCTCTTGCATGCTTACTCAGTGAGCATGATAGCATATAGGTCTCTGTGGCCTAGTCGAATGACGCTCGCTATAATGTTGAGAGGCTACAGGTTGAAGTCCAACATTTTTCCATGCAATTGAAAAAGTGACTGATCTTTGAAGGGCTGTGATTGATACGATTATAACATTTTATGTTCGTATTTGGGTACTGTTTTTATCAAGATTCATTTTCAACTTATTCATATCGTACTTTTTATTACATGTATTTTCATAATAATATTTGTATATGAGAGCCTATATGTTGATGCTTCTCCGTGGAAAAGGTTTTTATTCCTGAGTTGAATATCTAATTCCAAAAATGTATTTGCTGCGAAGCAGCCAATTCATATTCTTGACAGCAATTTGACCTCTGAAAGGTCATTGTTTGTCAAAAAACAAGGGCCTAAGACGACTGAAAAGCGGAGTTTACTTCTTTCGTTCTGCCGGGTAAAATCAATTACTTTAGGCGACGTCTGTAGACTACCGTAACCAACACGTACCAACGTCCGCATGTCGCGCTAGCCTTATCCTACTCTAGGCCTAGACTAGCTAGGATGGTATAGGCCTAGCCTTGAAGGGACAAAGGTCCCAATGAAAAACAACGTCGCTCATTGATAGCTAACATTGTCTATTTAACATCACAATAATTCATTATTAGACCTATAGTTGTTTTTGAATTGTACTCCACAAATCTCAGCCGATACCTCGCACAACTCGAGTAACGTCTCGTATCTATTGTCGTGACGTCATGGCTCGCTGGCTCACACTTAAGTTAGGATGTCTCTCGCACTTGTGATCAAATAACACGCTGGCTCGCACCTTGGCAACACTCTTTGGCAGTCAACTCGCCCATAGAAAACCCGCCCTTAGAAACTTGCCCCATAAAAATATGTACACTTCCTAGACCATGCAGTCTTCAAAATAAAAATTGTAACCTTTCGTAATCAACTACATTTTCCACATACATAGAAATTTTTAAAACTTTATTTTAAAGAAACCTAAACTATAATCAACCACTATAGACACTTTTTGACAAAAATGAAAAATTACGACTTTGTTACCCAATGTGAAGTGTTCTAATATAGACAATGGGTCGTGTCTCATATTATTTGTTATATTTTTATTATTCATTATTTTCACTTGACTCGTATAAATAATTTTGTTCGAAGAACATTTATATGCAGTTGTACTTCGCAGCACTTCACTTGCAATTTGCAATTTTTAGTTTTTAAATTTATTACAAGGAGTATTTCGTTCTACATAAGATGACTAATCAAATTGAGTAAGTGAATAATAGTTCTGTAGGCCTACAAATGTTCGTTCTACATAAAGTAACCTAGCACAATCAATGAAAATGAAAAAAAAGGTTGTTGCCGAGTTTTTAAGAAATTGTAAATAATTATATGTATAAAATATTAAAATCATGTTTGCCATCGCTTTAACGTCATACACAACACCTACGCCAATATACATATTTTTATTATTTTAGAGGCTAGCATTTTGTGCAGCATGATGATCCATTATCGTTACCACGATTCTGACGGTTGTGCTGTCTTTTATAACGCTTCCTCATTAGCATTACCTTCCCGGGAGAGCCACGTTGTCTTCGGTTGTTTTAACTTTATCTCTGACGTGTCAATTCTAAAAGATCTGATCAAAGTAATTCTGAGAATCTCCAAAACGACCTGTAAATGTTCAATCGCTCTTCTCATTCCGTCATTGCCGGACAGCAATTTGTTGTTATTGGCGCGTATACGTTTACTCTAACAGCAATTTTATAGCGCACAGAACAGGTTTTAGTTAATTCCGAAAACGAATGGTAGCAGTAACTAATAGAAAATACTTTTTTTGGCTAATTCCACAAAGACGACGGGGTTGGACAGCAACTTGAATGTGGTGATTTTCTGTGGATATACTCAACCCTCGAGTAAATGTGACGTCATTACGATGTCTCCGTAAACAGGAATCGAATATGATTGATGCGAATACCTCACACGGTGCATTTTGAAGTACGGCTATGTAACTTGCATATTTAGCTTTAAAATATGGTTTGTGTTGAGCTATTAAAAGTTGAAATTCAATATTTTATGTTTAAATTAGTTATTAGTATTTCAATTGAAAACTAGTCAACAGAGGTCGTCGCACCGAAAATACTAATTATATGAATTACAGTATATCCAAATAACGTATGTTGAATGTCAATCCCTAATATTGTCTTCTAAAAGCACAATTTCGGGCTATATTAAGTAATATAAAAACTCTGATGAACCCTAACAAGGATTTTTATTCCGGGACCATGACCAAGGCTCTAGTCGGCCATTTGGTTAAGAACCCCTGTCGGACTTGTTCGACCCCAGTCGGAAATTTCTGGATCCACACCACTGTTCATACGTCAACTCGTCTTTAATCCCGTCAATTGGCTGGTAGTCAACTTAAGGATTTCTTTAAATTAAAAGTTATTAATTTTAATTTTTCAATTTTATATGTAAGCCTAAATATTTTTTGGCCCTCTGAGAGGACAGTTAACATGTTACTCTAGAGGTATCTAGTATAAAGAACAAATAAATAAATAAATAAATTTATTATTACAAGAACGTGATTGTTTCGACCTGTGCCACATTAATGTTGATATTTTAAAATTTTAACACAGATAATTATGCTAATTGACGAAGAATCATAATAGGTAATTTATAAAGAATAAAACTTCAGACCCTGGTAATATTAAGAAAAACGTATTTGACAGAACACAAAAAAACAAATAGAAGATTCAAACTAAAAGTAAAAACAAGCCAAAAAAGTTATTTTGTTAATAGAGAAATCAAGGATGTTATCGTTGTAAAAGATTTTTTATCGTTGTTCTACCAGATTGTGACATAATGCGTAATTTATTTTCGTAGCAAATTACACCTAAATGGCTCAACAAAGAAAACTATTAAAAGAAAAACGAGATTACTGAAATTGCTAGCAGAGTAATTGGAATTGAAGTCAATGGCATCTCTTAAAATAGAATGCCATGCTCACTATAAACTTAACATAATAGGCCTACTCAATGACAAAAACACGTTTGGTTGTATTTTGTTATTTATAGAATGCAGCGATAGAATGAAATATAACTTTAGCACATAACTAGTAGGCTAATCACACTAAAAGAAAACTAATGACAAAAAACAGCTTTTATTTCTCGATAACTTAAAAAAAAATGAACACATTTTACCGTTTAATAATAATATTTAATGAATACCATAATTTTGATGATATAGGGCCTACTAAAAATAAGTTAATATATTTCTTATAAGCTATTTGAAGTTTTTGGAAAATGTTTATAAACAGTTTTTTTTTGCTTGATTTTTTTAATATTTTGATATTATTGC
>NW_022696227.1:71921-87337 GCF_011630105.1 Anneissia japonica
TATATAACATATATAGTTATTATAATTATAATTATTATTATATTATTATTATTAGACCTATTATCAGGCCTATTATTACTACTATTACTACTACTAGGCCTACTACTACCATACTAATTTATTGACTCCAATACATTTAATTTTGAAGTATTATTATTATTATTATTATTATTATTGTATACTTATATAGCGCATATCAAACTTAAAATTTTAGAACTTTCATAAAGCAATGTATTATAATAATTGTATACCGTACTGTGAATTTCATGTTTTATATGAATGTAAGCAACAAGCAATACAATTTCCAGAAATGGATGAGAATAAAGTTTGAATCTTGAATCTTTAGGTATTAGGTTGGGGCACAATAATGGCGCATTCACTGTTTGATGGAAGCAAACATGAAGACTCGGATAGTAATTCAGAGCGTTATCGGTATGTTTACTCTGGTCTTGGACTTCGTTCAACCGAAAGTTTATATAGGTCTGACGACGGTAAGTACAAACTCTTACTTTCTACGGTTCGGTGTGGTAAATAAAGAAAGGACATGGACTGTCAGCCTTGACTACTAGACACTCTTGAACCCCTCTGTAACTGGTAAAGATACTTTCTTTCCAGTCCCAGTGTCCTCTGGGTTTATTCCCTGTGCAGCACTAAATCTACTCCACTCCCTAAGCCTCATTAAGATACTTAGTTTACAGCATAACTGGGACCTGTAAGTAAAGAGTAGATTCCACTGAGCAGGTACCCAGAATAAAGAAGAACCCGGATCTACAATATCCTCTATGCTACTAACTTCTTCGCCGTTTAGACATCTGGAGGAATGTGTGTGCTTTAATAATAATAATAATAATAATAATAATAATAATAATAATAATAATAATAATAATGATAATGATAATAATGATAATGATAATAATAATAATAATAATAATAATAATAATAATAATAATAATAATAATAATAATAATAATAATAATAATAATAATAATAATAATAAAAATAAATAGTTTATTTACTAAGAGATATCTGTCTTCCTAACGTGTTATTGTACCGAACACTCAGTACGTTCCCAAATACTTGCGAAAAAATATCGCAAGTGATTCAGTTGGGAATTAGACGCACACTCCAGATACCCAGCCTAGCGCCATAACCTCTAGATTACTGTGCTTGCGCGCGCTTGGTGTGAGAGTGTTGAATCCGATCCCCAAGTTGCAGTGGGTACTGCAAATGTTATTTTGCGATGTGAACAAGCGTGTAACACCAAGTGTTCAGTTATATATGTGATTTAACTTATAAATAATTGTTATTAATTATAGGCCTATACTAGCTACCAATATTTTATATTGTCTAGGTCTATCCAGAATTCCAGTTGAAGCATCAGATATCGATTCCAATCCAAGAGGCATGCCGCAACTATTTCATCGGGAAACCTCTGCTGTGGATATGCCAGTGTTGCCAGTAGGCTTTTCCGAAAATGGAGGTCTCATATATTTTAGGCCTCCATCTTCATTTGCGCAAAGGTCTACTTCAAATCGAGAATACGTTGAACAATTGTTTGAACAGAACCACTGGTTTTCCTGCAGAGAGATGTTTCATGCTGATTCTTTAGCGCCTTCGCGGCCAGTGACTAGCCAACGTAGAATCCGCTGTCCATATACAAATACAACATCATACACTTCTACATTATCGATAGTAAGTGGTAGCGATACTGAGGAGAGTGATTTCGAAGAAAACACAGAGACTGTATCAGGTTCCTCAAGTCACTTAATTACTTCAGAGTACAAAAGTGCCACTGGGTCTGATGCAGATGATACTCAGTACTTATTGCAAAGTGGATGTAGTACCAATAAACTATGTAGATCAGCGAATGGTCCTGCTTCGTATTCACGCGGTCCCCGTAAAAGCAGCATGACGTCAGCGAGGAAACAGATTCACAAGAAGGTGTCACACGTTGCTTCTCACTGTTCACAGGGCCATTCAAAGAACAGCCACGTTGCTCGTAAAACACAACATAAGCAAGGAAGGTCCGATATTTTCCATCCAACTGTAGATCGAAGTTTGAAAACCTCAAGAAGAAAATGTGAGTTCATTTTGATTATTCGTTATAGTTGTTGTTGTTGTTATTATTATTATTATTATTATTATTATTATTATTATTATTATTATTATTATTATTATTATTATTATTATTATTATTATTATTATTATTATTTCAGATGATTGTCTGATAACATATGCATCCGATGCTACGACCAAGCGTCAACTTGCCGCAAAATATTTGATCGCACGTGGTTATAATGTGATGACTGATGTATCTTCAAGCGCAATCGCAAGCTACTCCACTCTCAAAGAAAAGGATGTTCTGAAAAAACTAGAAAAAATATTTCACAAGGTATGGGTTCACCTTTTATCGTCACCTGAGTGTTGTTATAGGCCTTCTTAATTTGGAACAACTTAATATCTGTCTCTTATACACATCTAGATGTGTATAAGAGACAGGTAATTCAGAGCGTTATCCTTTTGATTGTGATTTTTACAATTTATTCTCAACGAATATTTCTACTTCTGCCGACACATTAAATAATATTGAGGTAATAGAGAGGTATTATAAATCGATTTATAACATCATGTTCCTTTATATTTTAGCACTATAACAGCTGTATATATATAATATATAAATCAATATATATATATATATATACATCAAGTTATGCTCAAATGTAAAGGAACATGATGTTAAAAGCGATTTATAATATCATGTTGCGTGTGTGTGTGTGTGTATGTATGTGTGAAGTTCAGAAATATCTGCACAAAATGAATAATGTTTGTCCTTATTTTGTAGTGCGATTTTGTCTTATGCTTCTTGTCTGAAGAATATATTTTACGAATTATCGGTAAAAAAACAAAACACGACCAGGTGCACATTCGGTAGGTGTTTATTCTCATATTGTTAATAGATAAATTTATTTTCATTTTTTTGTTTTAGCGGCCCTGCTTCCATTGTACATCCTTGTATTATTAAAATTTCGACAATTAGTAATTATGAATCTATATCCGAAGGGCCAAATGACGTCCACAACTAATTATTCAACAACCAGGAGTACGAAATTTATACCCATTTTCTTTTAATTACTATTTCCAGGTTTTTCGCCAATCTTATGGAAGAGGAATATAAACAAAATGGGAAAACAAACATGAGATTCCTTCCGATTCATATGGGAAGCAAGTATTCAAAAATGAATAACATACCAAAGTATTTAACATCTTATCCCGAGAACAAGTGCCGGCAGTTCCAGGAATTGGTTCGGGAAGCTTTCATTTGCCAAGAACAGTTGACATTAGAGTATTGTCAGGAACAATTGACGGAATTGGGAGAGTGATATTTAATACACCGATAAAATGAAATGACAATTCGGCTGCACGTGATGCGTACATGCGTCCTACGTTTAGGTTGACTAGTTTGCTAAATCACCATAAACCAAAGTAGGCCGATTTATGTTTCATAGACCTAATGGTATGATGCCATATCAATATTACAATAACGTGTCATGTTTGGTGCTGAATAGTATTTTGTAGAACCTTAAATACTTATTTGTACAATGCAATTGTTGCGCACTGCGTATCTGTCCCAGTGATGCTACCAGGAAGAGGGTCTCGATTTGAATGACCAATCAGCATCGCCGAAAGCTGTCGGTGATACTTAACGCGTTGCGATTTTTTAAGCCGGGTGCGTTACATCAGATATTGAACTTTACCTCAGGTAGGCCTACTTGAGTATTACGTCAAATAAAAGTTCTACATTCCATTCGTCAAGGGAAGTTTTCACTCTTCATTTTATTTTCACGTATTGTTTATATATTTTTTTTGAATTAATTTGGATTTATGATGTCAACTATACGTTACACAATAAACAATTATTTTGAAAGTTCAGGGACTGTATGTAAAGAAATCTGCTATGGCTCATAAAGAGACAGTTGATCCATAGAATATTATATAAGCCTGTTTGTTCACTCTGTGAATAGATTTGTTCAAAGATCATAGCAGATAATGTGCACTGGTATTGATTTTATGTAAAGTCGGGCATATTTGAGTATGCTCGCGTCAAATAAAAAGTGCAAAATTGTATTCCTCTTGAGAAGTTTTCTTTTTTCATTTTATGTTCATGCACAGTGGTGGCTCCAGAAATTTTCCAATGAGGGGTCCGACATGTCTGACAGCGGAGAGGTCCAAACCAAGAAACTGTCTAGAGCGTCGATCAGGGTCCAGCAATAAAAATTCCTGTGCATTTTTTCCTTGTGTTTCTAGACCGCAATATTGGGAATTGGAAAATAACGTTTGGATATGAAAATTAATATTTTTCATCGGACGGAGATTCAGGCCTGCCGCGCCGCCCCCACCTGCTGGCGCCACCACTGTTCTTGCATGAATACGCATATGATGTAAATAATAGGGTACAAGCATTTTATATATAAAATTTGTGAATAGATGCTTAAAGATCAACAACGTGGCTTCCATTCTTGTAAGTCACGTGAAATATAACTTAGTTAATATAAGTTATAGGCTTGCAGACAGTAGGATGGTTAAATAATGTTCTTTCACTCATTGTTGATTACATTCATTTCTATTTCCAAAGTTAGCTAGATAATTTGATTGATCTTAAATCTTCATGCTAAAAAATTCAGAACCGTATCTTTTTGGGGGAAGGAGGGTGCGGGGTGTGCAAAAATGGACCAATTGGCCGCGTATGACAACGTACGATAACGCCCAAAAACGTATTGAACCCAAAACCCTCAAGGTTCCCATTCGGTTTGAGAAACCTAATTAAAATCCCACTGGCCCAATTTCATTAGGGATTTCGAACTGGACAGGGGGTAAATTCCGCCCATAGGGAGGCCGAATTCACTAACTACAGTATTTCCGACAGGAATGGGAATGTGTACACTGGGTATTATAAAAAATAATATTTATGATTGAAAAATAACACTGAATCCCAATTCCGACTTTGGTTTCCCTCTACAATTTTAACATCGGACATTAAGGGGATTTAGCTAAAAAATAAGATCTAATCTTGTATACTTAATTACTTGTTTGACGAATCGTATGGGATTTACTCATTATCATTAACCTTGTTACTAAGTAATTAGGAGACGCATTAATTACCGAAATAGTCACCTTACTGGTAATTTTCTCTATTGTGATGTCTTCCCGTTAGGAAAGTGCAAATCTTTAGGACGTGTAAACTAATGAACTTCTGACATTTATTAGGCTTTATTGTTGCCAGGTTCAAGCAGGGATTTGTTACAAACTGTTTTTTCTGTAAATTGTCGATGTGTAATTTAAATTCAATTACGATGTACAGTGCTTCAGTGGCATACTGGGCACAATGAATACTTCGCTTTAACGAAATGATGAAAAAATAATGTTTAATAAGGTTAAAGAATGTTACTCAATTAAATCTTGAAAATCTTTTCTACTGAAATAAATTGTTGCTTTTTTGTTGAATATCTTGATGACTATTGCAAATTATTTTTTTAAAAGCTATTCACAAATTCAATTAAAATAGTTAAACAATTCCAATAAAGCCATAAATGATTTAGTTTCCACTGATTTACTAAAACATTGGACGGACACTGTATTGAGAGCACCGGGCGCTTGCTCTCTGCACCGTTTTGCTATCATCTGCACAGGTTTAAATCCCACTCCCTGCTTAGGCTAGTTGCAGGACCAAAGTTCTTTCAAATAAGGATTTTAAACTGCAAGTATATTTTAGGATCCAGGGACCCCAACGTACTGGTCTATATCCACCCAAGTCAATAGTAGTTTTTGCCGCACGACGTTAACCTTAACTTAAACGTTAGTACCCAACTTGCAACGCGATAACTCTGCCCCTTTTGTAAACAAATCGAAATATGCATGCGCAAACCCGTAACTAACGTCCGTCGAGCACGTAAAATCCTGAAATTACCGTACTCCGGAATGCAAGATGAATAAATTATGACGTTAAAGTTAACGTCGTGCAGCGAAAACTCCATATTGTCACAAGAATTACCTAAAACAAAGTCTTAAAATGTGTGAGTTATCCCTTGAAGTGTCAAATACCAAAGAAAACTAGCCCACCAAATACATAATATATATATTTCTTCATGATTTTAGCTCAACCACAAATGTCTTAGAAATAGAAATCCCTTAGATAAGATAGATTGGTCTACTTGAAAATACACCTATCCACACAAAGTAATAATGAACAACACAGGGTGTTTATAGAATATCATTACACATTTATTCTACTGTGATAAATATTTTTTGAAACAATTAATAAAACAGATATTTAGGCCTATATACATTTATATTTGTAGCAGAACTGTTAGTACTGGTTTTTTATTCAACCAGTAATACAATAATTTAAAATACTGTATAAATATTTTAATAGTATAACCATCATTTTAACACTAAAAATAAATGCCCATTTTATAATAAATAATAATAATAATTTTTTAATATCATTTACTAATTGTCATTATTACAAAACATTGTAAAAATAAGTTCATTTATAGTGTTGCTTAGGATGGATTTCTTGATTTCGCAGAATATGTTGAACTTTCCTCAGATAGAAATTTTATTTTTAAGATAGTATTTTAGTTCCCAGAACTAATTTCTTCAGAATTAAAAAAAAAAAGTTAAATGGCATTTTTAAGTTCAGTCATCAAGATATCTATCATTTCTCTTTATCACTGTAGTCAATAATACATTTAAACTTATTTTAACCAGTCAAAAATATAAAATAACTTTTTAAGATTATCAAAATTTGCTTTTAGATCCTTCTTTTCACTAAGTGCTTATACAAAGTTTTAGTATTGTGGGGGTGTTTAATTTAGATCTGTGACATTTATTTATATGGCTATCTATTTTATTCTTTTCAGCTTCTATTTAATGTCACATGCTAAGATATATTAATCATCGTTGACATAAAGACAACTCTAAACTTATACATTTCCAAATTTCTTTTATTATGAAGACTAAATTAAATAAATTCAACTCATCTCTTGTGGAATAGACCTATAGACTGGACACATGGGGTATATTTTATCAGGTTTTATTCATACCAATAAGATGAAATTAGTAAAAGTACAGTATACATTTATGACACTTACTTTAACTTGCAAATGTCAAATTTAATTCAAATGCTTCCAAGATACATTACTGAAATTACCAAAATGTTGCAACAAGAAAGTATTTATATTGCACAGGGGCTTATTTAATGCTGTTTAAATGCGCTGAATGTAAAAAAAAAAAAAAAATGGTACATTTGAATTTTATATCTACATTCTTAAAAAAACACATTGTGGTAAACTCTTGGAAAACCTTCAAAAAGCTTTCACAATTTATTTTCTTAATTTAAAATAAGTTATCAACTTCAAACAAGACAGAGAACGCATGCGGCCCGACAGCGTTTTTTTTTGCGTCCCACGAAAATGAATGAAAACCCTATGTGTGCGGCCCGCCAAGCCACATTGGCCAGAAAACACGGCCCGACACCAGTCACATGTAAAAAGTAACATTAAAACTGAGAATAACTGGTGTAAAAGAAGTGCTTGGAGGGTTTTGGAAGCTCACTGGATACATCAAAGTTTTGGTGCGCCCCTCAGTGTTAAATCAAAAATTAACTTTGTCCCTCGGACCGATTTTAATTACAAGTGTCCCTCCAAATAAATACCGCTTTTGAGCAGCTTTAATTTCTAGAAAAATAATTATGATTTTATAGATAAAAAATTACATTTATCTGGTGCTAAAGCAAAGTGGTGTTTAAATGGAGGTGTCTATTTTGGAGGTTCCACAATTAGAGGGAGACTTGTAACTATTAGTTTACATTTCCATGCAGAGGTGAAAGATTGAACTCTTACTTTAAGTGATCTTGGATTGGCATGCATGTTTTTGATATAAATTGTTAACAATTTAATTCTAGATAAATGTAAACACACAACTGTTGGTGTGCGGTTATGACGCACTACCACCTAGGCTACAAAGTACTGCCATCCATATGCACTCCCTCTCTTGGTTTAGGTTTGCTGGTCAACTACAGTTGTTCAGATTGTTTCACCAAGAACACTCCTCTCATCATGTAAGCAGCTTATTGCTTACCCTCTAACACAAAGATGCAGTACATTTAGGAACTCCAAGCAACACATTCAACTACACGGTGAGAGATAAACAAATACCTTACAGGAATTGTAACTGCTAACTTCACAGTGACCTTAAATACAGAAAGCAATGAGGGACACAACATCTCTGTATATAATTACAACCAACAATTGTAGAAGACCTCCATGACGTGCGATAATCACAGACACCCTTCAAGCTTTGACGGCAGGACTGACATCAGAAAAGTAACTATGTTGAAGTCCATCTTCTGCAGACATTCGTAAATTGGGGTTGCAGATCAGGAGATGCTATGAAAAAAATAAAAGAAAATCTTATGAGGATAATGAAGATCTAACTAAATTGAAAGAATTTATGGGTGTGTTGGATAAAATATGTTGTGTTCTTGTTGAAAAAATAATTTGAGAGAGTGTATTGGTGCAGTATTCAGATGTAATGGAAGAGAACTGAGTGGGACGTATACCACAAAATCAATGTTCAATTTTTTATTGAAGCATGTCAGTACTATTGGCTGTGGGCTTTCAATAAAAAAAAATAAGAGATTAGGCTGTTTATTCACTTGGGCAAGGTATTTTATTGATGTGGTTTCTATCTTCCTCTCTTTCTACCCAGGAGTATAAGTGGGTACCTGTCTTGAATATCAATGTTCTGATTAGTAGCAACTAGGAAAGTATTCTTTATAACTCAATCTTGCAACATTCTGGAATAGAGTACTTAGTATTTGCTTACCAAACTGAACTGGTGATCATAGTAATATAGAATGCATTATGCACTGTCTAAATCGTTATCATTACTAATTAGTGTTATGAAATATGAAATACGAAATACGAGGAACTTTACTGCAATCTCTCATTATAAAAACAATTTAAATCAAGATTGAAGTTTAAAAAAAGTATAGAAAAAACATTTTAAAACATCAGATACAATATACATCAATAAAAAAAAAGAGAGAATTATAATCATTTGTCTATTTAATTTAGTGTAATTTAGTTATTAATTCATGCTACTAAATATATATATATATTATTTGATAATTTATTTATATTAAAAATATAATATGTTTAAAAAATGCTAAACTTCTCAGAGGTCACATCAGTGGTGAAACCAGAGGGAGGGGATTAATCTCCCCATCAAACAGGCCAAGCCCCACCACTGAATGTGCCTCATCAGCATAAACAGTAGCACATCTAAGAGTTTTGAAATAGGGGGCTAATAGGGGAAAAAGTGAAGTGGTGGATGCTTGATGACTAAGTGAGGGGAACTTGCTCCCACAATAAGGTATAATAAGGTTTAACTACTTGAGCATAATATTTTGGCTAACAATATTTCCAGTGGAGGGACTACTGGAAGGGGGGGGGGGTGGATGGGGTTGTGTACTTAGTAAATAGAGTACTTAGTATTTGCTTACCAAACTGAACTGGTGATCATAGTAATATAGAATGCATTATGCACTGTCTAAATCGTTATCATTACTAATTAGTGTTATGAAATATGAAATACGAGGAACTTTACTGCAATCTCTCATTATAAAAACAATTTAAATCAAGATTGAAGTTTAAAAAAAGTATAGAAAAAACATTTTAAAACATCAGATACAATATACATCAATAAAAAAAAAGAGAGAATTATAATCATTTGTCTATTTAATTTAGTGTAATTTAGTTATTAATTCATGCTACTAAATATATATATATATTATTTGATAATTTATTTATATTAAAAATATAATATGTTTAAAAAATGCTAAACTTCTCAGAGGTCACATCAGTGGTGACATCCAGTACACTCAGGCTCACACATTCGTATTGACAGTTGTAGTATAACATTATTTCTAACGCGAGTCAATACACATTAAACGGCAGATGTCCTGAGGGCGCTATTCCTTTTTTATTAATAGTATTATCGCTAGAGCCTACTGAATTATTTATAGGTGTTAATTACAGAGGCTGTTTGTTGGGACTGCCTTGTGGGCGTCCTTCATGAATATAATACACTTATCAATTGTAGTCCCGGCCCACCCAGACCCGGGCCATGGTGGCACAGTGGCCGTGGCTGAGCCGGAGACGTACATATATTTGTGTCCCCATAGTGCCTGGACGTACCTGAAATTCACCCGTATATGTAACTGGCATCGAAAGGTCCGGGAATTTTACATGTTAGAGTAGGCCTAGTCATTCAGCAATTGCTGTGTTTTGGTATAAAAAAAATCACCTACCGGTGCTCTAGGCCTACCATCATGGTTTCATTTTTTATAGATCATGGTATAAATTACATAATAAAAGTCAAAACTACAATTGACAAGTGCATAACTTTTTTTAGAACATAATGTATGTTTAGTTTTAATGTTTAGTTGCTATTTACTAATTGTATGCTATATTTGTTTACAGTTTACCGCTTTAAATTTTGGCACCAGACGTCTATGAGGAAGGTGTACAATAAATGCAAAAACTGAGTTTGTGTTTGTGTCTTTTTTGAAGAGCATTTATCTACCTGAATAATGTGGTTAGAGAGAACTTTGTGAGCTCAGAACAGATTCAAGATTCCATTTACTGTCCAAAAATGGAAATACTAGGGGGCAAACATTTCATTGCAAGGTTACAAAAATATAACATACTGTATGATTAGAACCTGTAATTAGAAACAATATATGACAAGTAAATTAGAATTAATTAATACAGTACAGTGAGTTGTATTGCTGTACAAATATTGCTGAGATTAAAAGCAGTTCACATTAAGGGATCTTAACTTTATATGTCGTGATAAATATAATTAAACATACTTAATGAAAGTTACAAAAGTATACACTATGAATATTGTGCAGAAAACAATACATATTTAAAAGCTTACATATTATTATATTACACATATATTAAGTTGTTCATGTTTCTAATGGAATATAGTACAAATGTATTTAGTAATCTATTGGTTCTACATTTTAGGCATTTGAGTCTCTTCCCAGATGGCAACCATATGGGGTGAGTAACATGATGAGCGTTGCTTTTTCTTTAATCTTATTTTATTTTAAAATACAAAAGTCATTCATAATATATTTTCCTTAAGGATTTTACCGGCTTGGTTACCCACTCTCTGTAACTTTACGATATCCTTTTGTCTTATATTTCCGAACCATACAAACAACCACAAAATATTGCACTTTCAACTACAGACGTGTAGAAAAGTCTGAGTAACCTAGCTTCAGTATTACAGTATTCTAAAAGTCCTTCATAACAAGACAAAACAACCAAAATTTTACACTTTATTATAAAGCAGTCATGCATAGCATTAAATTTTTCCAACATGCAAGTAAAAAAGTGAATGTAATGCACAAGAGCCTAACATCTATTAATCACTCTGGTTTTATTAAGTACAGTACTGTACTCACAATTCTACAAGCATGGCAGCACAGGCAGTCTACCTGTCAATGGCAGCTCTCTCACCAGAGGAGCAGGAAGATTTTCTTTACTACCAATCTTCATGTTTGGTTATTGTCATTCAGGTAAATATCTTTTTTCTTGGTGATATTTCTAGGCAGAACAATTCAGGAGTCGTACTATTATGAAGTGGGAAGTTTGATACGATGACATGTGTGGTAAAGACAAGCCAAAGCAGTCACTCCTCGCAAATCTCAGTTTTGGAGATAGTGGACAAAACATGTTGGAATGTCAACTTTTTAAAAATCTATAAATAGACCAGAATCCCACAAACACACTCCTTGGCAGATATATAGAAGGGGCCGCATGTAACGCATGTACTTACTGGGAAAACACTCACTTCCAAGTCCAAATAAGCCCTGTAGAGGCCACGGGGCCCCCTCTTACTTGCACAATAATTCAACGCTTTTGAAAATATGGTACATTTTCTTTTAATCTTCAAAAACTTATAGGGCCCTGGGCCGGCTGCATCCCCACACACCCTAGAATCTGCCTCTGCCCTAAAAACATGGCAATAAAGAATTAAGTACATGAATACCCACCATAGTGTAGGCATATTATGAAATGTAAAGACATTATATAACATGTTAAAATAGTTTAAAACAATGTACTGTATATATAGGCCTGGTAAAGGTCTACAGCACCATAAAAAAGTATGGTAATTTTATTCAAACATAATTTGTGGTATGGAAGTGATAATTTATCAAAACAATCTATCAATTTGGTTTAATACCTAGACCATCTTTATACTGGTATTTTCAAGCCTATTCAACGACTCAAAGAAAAAGTGATCCAGAAGACGTAGGCCAAAAATTGTTATGGGGAAAGTAAATTATTGTCGATCTCTGAATTGTTGTAGTGTTGATAGAGTCTACAGTATGTTGGAATGGTAGCTTATAGAATGTAACCACAAGCAGATCTAGAGGAAAATATGGGTAGGGGCCATGTGATGTGCGAAGCATTGAGCGTTGTGGTGTTGAGTTCTTTGTTTAGAAATGCTTGAGAACATAGACACTTGACTCCTTGTTACGCCACTGTTACTACCAACAACAACATGAAGAAGAACAAGTAAAAACAATAGCCTCCCCTGAGATTTCGCTCCTTTGGAGAGGCTAAAAATTTGTAGTGCACTACATCTGCTACCTATATACATTTTTTAGCATGATTTTTTCAGGGGCCCCAAGTTGAAAGAAGTTCCTTTGGGTGATCTGGTTTTAAATGAGCTTTCTTAACGTATTTCATTCTATAACTGGGACGGCAGCGCTAACTCAGCCGCTCTCCGTACCTACTGCAATTTTGGGTTGTTTTTCTTGATGTTTCCTTGTTTGGTGTAATCGTGTTTGCGTATTGTTTTGAATGTTGATTATTTGAAGTGTTTTGGTCTCGTTTTGCGGGTTATTAAACGTTTCATTTTACAGTAAATTAAGGTAGAAAATGCTGAACATCCTAGGCCGTGTTGCAACATCATTAGCATGGAATGTTCACACAGCAATGCGACCGTACACAGGTGGAGCTATTATTGTCAAAAGCACAACGCGAAGCAGAAAACGTTGGAGAAAGAGGGGAAACCGAGGTGGAACAAGACGTAGAATACCCGTGCTTATTTCCTGTCGTAACAAGTTCATAGCTAAAAAATTGGAAGGACCAACTTCTAGGCAAAGATGTTTAATCAGTTTGAGTATTTCACAAATCGTCAATAATCTTAGCAGTGGAAAGCATATACCAAGTAGGCCTAGGCAGACTAAGTCCAGTCAGGGACCCAAAGAACGTTTGACGTCGCAATTTCCTGTCATCATGCTAACTAACCCCTGGTCCACCCTAAATAAAATAGACGAAATTAGTGTTTTTCTGAAGGAAAAATATGTGGATATTGGGATTTTTAGCGACTCTTGGATCAACAAGCAAAATGAACATACGATATGTGTTGAGGGTTTTACATTATTTTATGAAGGGAGAACGAATAGAAATGGTGGTGGAGTAGCAGCGCTAGTTAAAGATGGTATTGTAGCTACTAAGGTGAACTATTTACCAGTCCCTGAGGAGTTAGAATGTATGTGGCTTCAAATTAAGTTAAAAAGAACACCCCGAGAATTTTCTGCTATATTTATTTGTGTTGTGTACAACAGTCCTGGCCAATCTGTTAATTCTCACTTTGTACTCATCCAGTACCTCCGCGAATCGGTGGACATTATTAGATCTAGATCACCAAGAGCTGGACTCATTATATGTGGCGATTTTAACGAAGTCAGGCAACAGGGTTAAAACAGATTGTAAAACAACCCACAAGAGGAACTAATACTTTAGATTTAATTGTCACCAACCTTGTCAATTATTTTGAAGAGCCACTAGTTTTTGCTCCGTTTGGATTTAGCGATCACGCAACAATTTGTTGGAAACGAAAGCCATCGTTCATCGGAATGAAAGGAAGCATTGTAACCAAATCATTCAGACCGTTTAGTGAATCTAATGTAAACGCATTTGGCAAGTGGATTACCAATAAAGAGTGGCATGAGGTTACTAATGCGAACGATGTAAATTTAAAATTAAATATTTTTGAACGGGAATTAAGTCACGCATACGAACATTTTTTCCCACTACGAAAAATTTGTGTACACTCAACGGACCAGCCCTGGATTACGCCTAAAATAAAAACAAAAATTAAGGAAAGACAATTAGCATATAACAAGTATGGACAGTCTTCAAATATTTACCGCAAGTGTAGAAATATCGTCAAATGGGAAATTAAACAAGCCAAGATTAAATATTATATATATGAAGTAGCGCATTTACTAACTTCCAACTCAAGGCAATGGTTTAAACAAATCGGTAAAATGTGTGGAACTAGTAAAAATAAAAATGATTCATTAAATCTGAACATTGATGAATCGGATCCTGAGAAAATTCGCGAAGTGATTAACTCGAATCTGAGATTTGCCAACATTTTGAATCGTTACAAATAAATAGGTTATCGACGTATCTTCCATTTAAATCACCTCCACCTACGTTAACGTTTTGGGAGGTGTACTACTGATTAAAGAAACTGAATTGCAATAAAGCTGCAGCTCCAGGCGATCTTCCTGTACGGTTGATAAAAACTTTCGCGTTCGAATTAGCCGTACCCTTGGTGAACATATTTAATAAATCACTCGCAATTGGAAAGGTACCGACAAGATGGAAGGAGGCCACTATTACACCAATTCCTAAGGAGAAGGGTACAATAACCCTTAACCAGATTCGCCCTATTTCCATCACATCCATTTTCATCCGAGTACTTGAAGATGTTGTTATGATTTTTTTACATCCAAAGATTACCCCATTTATTGACGAAAGACAATTTGGAAATCGCAAAAATTCCTCTGTAAACCATTACCTTACTAGCTTAATGCATTTCATCCATAGTGGTTTGGACTTGCCAAACAATATTGCTACTCTGGTAGCGATTGATTATAAAAAAGCATTCGATTTAATAGACCACACAATTGCTGTGAACAAGCTGATTGATATTGGAGCACCAATAATTAATTAAGAAAATCCCATGGATATGTGATTTTCTTTCGGAAAGGAAACAACGTGTTTCATATAACGGCGGTTTCTCTGAATGGCAAGGAATAACCTGTGGCGTACCGCAAGGTAGAAAATTGGGTCCAATCATCTTTTAAGTTTTAGTTAATGACTCTCTCAGCGGTTATAATAACCGCTAGAAATACGTGGACGATTTAACCTTATGTGAGGTATATAAGAAAAATGAAGCGCCTAGTCTACAAAATCAGTTAAATGAGCTCGCGCGTTGGTCATCTGAAAATAAAATGTCAATTCATCCAGAAAAAA
>NW_022696227.1:87380-109295 GCF_011630105.1 Anneissia japonica
AGAAAACGGAGGGGTGAACTAAGTAAGAGGTCACTGAGAAATAGGGGAAAAATTGACGAATATTTTTGCCGTACAGAACGATATAAGAAGTCAACCTTCCCATCAATTTGTAAACTGTTAAATAAGTGAGAGGTTGCCTTTTATTGCCATAATCGGTCTTTTTTACAAATGTGCTTAGTTACGATTGAAATGAATGTATTGGTGCTTGTTTGTTTTAAGTGATTATTATCTGATTTAAATAATTGTAAATAAAATTTTAATTAATTTTAGTGTATTATCTAATTTAAATAATTGTAAATACAATGTTAATTCCAGTGTAATATCAAATTTAGTGCCTTATTAATTTTTATTGGGATGTTGTTGACTTGTTTTTTTTTTTATTTAATTCTAGTGTATTATCTGATTTAAATAATTGTAAATAAAATTTTAATTAATTCTAGTGTAATATCAAATTTAGGCCTTATTACTTTTTATTGATGTTGTTAACCTGTTTTAGATGTTCTGCATTCGAATATTTTAGATATGTAATTCAAATTTAGCCAATTTGTTTTTTAAATATTTTCATTTGTTGTTGAGTGCAATCGTTTTAATTGTTTATAATTGTTTTTTATGTCGAATTTTGTTAATATTTCTCAATTCAGCCTTTGTGATGCCATGAAATATGTTTCGATGTGAATAAACCAGAATAAAAAAAAAAATAAATAAATAAAAAGTATTATTTTAATTTTGCTGTGAATGGTGATACCCATCTTCACTGACTTCCGTGATACAATTGATAATCAAATAGTAAAAACATGCAAATATTAAAAATTTGCGGTAGATTTTCCTGGAGACTTTTTCTTGCTTGCGGAAGTGCGGAAGGCCCGGCGTCCCGATTTCCGGGAAACTCCTGCGACTTCCAGGAGACTTGGGATCCCTGTTGTTTCAAATGTGAAAGCCATTGAGGGGGTATTGATAAGTACTGGTATAATAATCTATTGTAGCTTTGAAATGTGTGTTCAATCAGACAGATCATTCTGGTATTATCAATAAAATGATTGATAATGGTGTTAGAAGATCATCTAAATTTAGGCCTAGTTGACATCACTTCAGCATTATCATAACATAAGTATTAGTAAATTTAATGATCCTTAGATTTGAAAACTGCAATATCTGTAAGACTGCGATTTTAACTCCTGCAAGATGGTAAAGGTATATGTAGAGGTTAAAGCCAAGGTTAGAAAATACGTTTAAATTTTGCTTATTATAGAATAATCTCATACAAACGAACTGAACCAAACAACTCTACCCAATTTAATCTGTAACCTTGGGACTACAAAGACAGTAACAATCTTCAGTTAAATACTGCAACAACAATTCATGAAAGCCAGTGGAAAATTCTGTCATGATTGCCTCCATTCTATTATAAAGCAGTCATGCATACCAATTACTAGAAATCTACAAGAGATACTGTACAAATAGGACTCTATTGATTTCTTCTGAGTAGATACTCACAAGTCCTTTGGTTCTAGTATATATTCACAAGTCCTTTGCTTCAATCTAGTTATACTCAAAAGTTTGAAAAACATGGCAACCTATGGACTATATTTGGGAATGGTGGGTCTCTCTCCTGAACAGCAGAGACAATTTATTCACCAGCAATCTACATATAGCTCAATCCAGGTAAATAATTTTATCCTTTACTAACATTTCTGAGAAGCATACCTCAGTCTACTAATACAATAGAGGTATATAAATTCACAAAACATGTTCTTTGTTGGCCACTACTGTGTATTTTGTAAATATAATATAATCAAACTTGTTTCCAGAATAAAAAAAGTATATTGATAGATATGCATAGTATTTAAAGCTTTAAAAACATACCATAAAGTAGAGATTACTCCAACATTCAACAGGGTAACTGGCTAAATAAGGTTTATAATCAATTTAAAATGTTTACTGTTCTTAAATTCATAATGGTAACTCATACAGTACTCATAGAGTAATATTCAAAGACAGAGATATTTATTCATTTTTCAAATAGTTTTTTTAAATAATTATTTAAGTATTTTCATTATTTTTTAAATGTTTAAATCATTTATTTTATAAATTTATGCTCATCTTGTAATTGGCAATTACACTGTTGGAGTTTTGAATAAAATAGGACTATATACAAATATATACAATTTTTTCAGAACCTGAACCAGTAAAATTTTTCCCAGGCATAGTGTTCTTATTTTTTTGCAGATTTCAGTCATAAAATGTTCTTATTTTGTTCTTAATTTTTACACACTTTTTAAACATAAAAGATTATTTGTTTTCAACAGTGCATTACTGTACTGTATTAACTATTATAGAGGCTGTAATACAGTCACACCATGGCCAACACATACTGCAATTATGATACAGATTTGTTGGTTTTTCTATTTTTCAAAAATGTTATTTGACATTTTACCTCAGCCTCATTTTGTTCTTAATTTATAAGCAATTTCAGCCTCATTGTTCTTTTAAAATGTGTTCTTATATATTTAATAAAAGTGTATTGTATAATGCAACCCTGACATTCTTTTTCACTGTTAAAAAAAATCAACATGCATACCAAACTTACCATACCATCAGAAAAATATAAATGATAATATATTAAAATATCACATCACATAATTTTTTTTCCCTTCAGAAATACAGCTATTTATTATTTATTATTTTCAACTACTGCTTTTTAGTTTTACTTTTTTGTAGTTTTCAAGAATTTTTCTGTAATAATATGTACTTTTCCAGCACAACAATGATTTTCCTTTTTTACAGAAACCTGTATATAACTTCTGGCTATGTAATTTTTGTTGCACACCTCTGCATAAGAGTGAGTTTGGTATTTCTAGAAACAAAAAAATGTTTGTTTGTATATTATTGTTTTTTTCTTCTTAATTTTAAAATGGAATATTAAATTAATTCTGTACAATCCTTTATTTTACTGTATTGGTCTTAATACTTTTTAGCTAATTAATTTAGAAATTTATAAAGCTGAACTTGTATCCTACTTTTTGTTAGTATGAATTAGATACCAGTATATGTTGACATTTATCAAATTAATTAATAAATTAATTTTAAACAACTTAATGAATAAAAGGATGGATTGATAAATGAATGAATGACTGCACAAACAAAGTAACAAATTGTTGAATGAAAGAATAGATGAAAGAATTAATGAATGGATAAATGAATGAATGAATAAATTAATGAAAATCAGAGCCAAACAATAAATGGATGAATGAAGGAATGAATAAATGAAAATCCAGCTAGATTTCATTTTTTCTTCATGAGAATACAATAATCCTAATATTTGCCAGAATCGAACCCAGGATGATGAAGATGAACCACTTTCACCACCAAGCCGTGCCTCCACCACAACCACGTCAACCTTGGAACAAAAGACTATGACGTGGCTAAGATCCCATTCAGAAGCACTTAAAAACAGGCCAAATGGAAAATTCTGTCACGAGCTATGGATCTGCTATAGCAAGGACTTTTAACGGTATAGTAAAGTCCTAGATTACAAAACAGTTATGCATAGCAATTACCGTAATCAGCTGTGGGTACAGTATACCAGTTATATAATCTAGTTGTATAGTCACAAATTAAGAAGCATGGCAACTTATGAACGATATTTGCTAATGGCAAGCCTCTCTCCTATGGAGCGAAGGCAGATTATTGAACAGCAATCTATGTGTTGGATTAATACCATTCAGGTAAATGATTTTATTATTAATAATAATAATAATTAATAACTACTTTTATTTAGACACAGGACAGCTTCTATTACCAGATAGGTGTTATTCAACCAGGCTGTGATTGCCTTAATAACAATAAAAATAATATTAAGCAGATAAATATTTTCTACTGGACTTTACTACTTAACCAACCTACCTGTATGTATGACAACACTCATAAATGTAAAAAAATAATAGTTCTTAAACAAAAACACCAAAACTAGATAAAAAGAATTTAATCAAAGTAATTTAACTACTTAAAAAGATTCTTATTGAAACTGCATTTGATTAATATCAAAGGTAAAAGAAAAATGCACTTAACTAAGTTACTTAGTTAAGTGCATCTTGTTAACTAACAAGACTTTTTAAACAAAAATGTAAACTAATAACTGCTTAAATGTAGACATATTCTTTACATTTTTGTGTATCCAAGACACTTCCATAATTGGGCACCACGATACTAAAAAAAAAAAAACATCTTTTGCACTTTATTATGGGTTTCTCCAATTGCCAGAGTTGATTTTTTATGGTAATTTTCTTCTTTAAACACAAACCTTTGCTAAGTACGGTGGTGATATGTTTAAATGGAATATCTTGTTAAAATGTTTTAGCCTCATTTCACTATAATTGATCTTAAAGTTTCATTAAGTTTACGGTAGGTCCTGCTTGTACTCTGGGAGTGAGTCACTAAAGGCATAAACTGCAGCATGGAAATTAATGAAAAACACTTGATGGGTACAGGGAGGAAGGATATATGATCAAATTGTATTCCATAGCCCACAAGGATGGTAACTCATTTAATATCATGTTGCAATAACTGATCTCACTCCAGAGGAGATCAGTGAGTTTATTTACCACTATTCCTTGGGTTGGATTCTTGCCTTTCAGGTAAATATTTCTATCCTATCCAGACCAGTTACTGCACTAGTTACTGGTACACATGCTTCTAAGGGAGTTTAGGAAAAAAATGTACACATGTGCTGTACATGATAAAAATGAAAGCATTGAAAAAAGGTGCAATTCACAGAGAGCGGGGAGGGGGGGAGATGAGTTTTTGAAAAAATCATTTTATAAACAATTACAACAGAATTGGAATGCATCTAATAATATAACAAAAAATTTTAGTAGAATTTTCAAGGATTTATTTTTAAAAAGTGGAAATTTCCATTCGGGTCAAAGGTATTTTGCATCAATGGTAGAACCCTCCTTTGTCATTAAAATAAGTATCATTCAGTACTTATTTTACGACCTGCTCAGGTATTTTGTTGACAAAATAACCTTTATAATGATTACATACAGTTGGCAAAATGGATAACTTCCAGTTCTACATATATGAATCGGAGCATAGCTACATAGATAAGAAGACCATGCTTCATATACAAGCAGTAAGTCTTCCAAACGCCATAATGGTAAGATTACTTTCATCATGCTTTAATCAGTCAATCTAGATTTTGGTCTCCTTCAAACCTCATATGATTTGACTATTTGAAATATGTTAAATTGAGTATTAGTACCCGACAGTGAGATACTGTATATTAAAAAGCTGTTAGTTATTTGATTCCAGTAATAAGCAAGTTTTTATTTTTTTGCCATGTAGGTTGGTTTTGGAATTTCATGCCTAATTTTATCAAGTTCTTCATAACTTGGCAAAACTTAAACTCTGTCCATACTATATGGTTCTATTAGACAAATACCTATCATTTGCCCATATATGGGCAACTTAACTCCCTAAGTCTTGTAAAAAGACTTAATTTAACAACGTTGCATCCTATATTTGGTGAGTATATTCCCCTCTTGTGTGGACGAAATCTGTATTGCATTTGTAACTAAGATTTTCTTTTGACTATTAAGTTAGTACTTCGTAAAATTTATTGTACAATACACACTGCTTGCTGTTCCAATGAATTAGCGAATAATGTGAAATGCCTTAGTAAATATATATGGTATAAGACAAGGACTGACAAACAGGGATGTTCCTTCATATAATCCCATACACTAGGATTGACATGGATTATAGGCTTTGGGATTGGAGGTCATGGGGTTAAATCCCAAGCTATTATTGGATAACTCAAATATGATGAATGGACTGCACAAACTTCATAAAGGCTGGAATTTTAGTCAGGGAGTGTATATAAATACACATTTACATTTCAACATTTTCTCCAACATGGAATGGATAATAAAACATACCATATATCAAGACAGCATGCATTATAATTATTTATATAAAAAAGAAATCTATGAAAGTTAAATCTTTATTTTATACTAAATTGGATGTCTAAGTTATTAAGGCTGTTTGTAATTTTTTTTATACAGAATGGACTCTTTCCATATTATATTTATTTGTTTTAATGTGATTTCCATAACCGATCCAAAAATGAAAATGACCTTCAGTAAATATCATAACAGCATCTATGTATTACATAGACCAAGATCATACTATACTGGCACCATTTTTCGTTTAACATGCTAAAAATTATTTTACATGGGTTTATGCAAATATATGTTAATTACACACATAATGAAATAGATTATGTATTTTTTGCAGGACCTGATTGAATTCATTGATCTAAAATGGAATGGAATTCGGGTTGTATCATCATCAGACGATGAATTTGAGGTTGTTGAAGTACTGAACAACCGTGAAGAAGAGCAAAAGAAGAAAAAGGAGAGAAAAGCCCGCAAACGACAAAGAACAGACGAAGCTATAGAGAATGAGCGGAATTTAAACGGAAGAAATAAGAATGGATTGTCTCAGGGACGTTAAATATCAGTGGACGTTGTTGAATGAACAATTTTTTTTAGCTGCGCTCTCACTTCTAGGCATAATGCATTAAAATAAATCAGTGTGTGTATTGTATTGGATATTCCATAATACATAGGTTGGAGAACAAACTGCGAACAACACAATCAAAATATCTAAGGATGTATGATTTGATTTGATTTGAATTTACTTATCAGTGGCAGATCCGGAAATTCAAAAGAGTGGAGGCCCAGGGAGTAACTTCGAAAGGTGGAAGGTCTAGTAGGCCAATTCAGCTCCACCGTGATTGAAGCTGAGATATAAATTTATGACATGGCATCTCTAATATAGCCAGAAATGGCACTCTCAAGCATAAATTTGAATATAATTTTCTTTTTTTCTCCATTTTTTAAATAATAACAAAAAATGTAGGACCCTCTTCCCTTGAAACTGCAAATATTATTATTACTATTATTTTATCATTTTAAGTGAGCATTTAATGTATGGAATGGAATGTATGAGTATGTATGAGTTTTTTTCCTCAGATTGTATTAAGCATTATGCCTATATCATAGTAACTTAATTATACTTAGCCTGGCTTACATTATTGTATTAACTATTGATTGGAATACATACTATAGTGTTTATACAGAAAAATATTCATCTCTTGTAGTATGTTAGTTTTTTTGTAGCTCATTACTCAAAAGAAATTATCATTTAAGAAATTATGTAACTTCAAGTATACTTTTGAGAACTGAGTATATACAGTAATAGTGACTATTTATATACAGTACAGTACTACTACTTTTATTAAATATAATAAGTAAATGCATGTTAGATTGTAAAGTAGATAAATTTATACTTTGTAATCATATTTTTAATAATATTATCGTTTTCATATTTACATACTCATTCTCATACAGACAACAAAAGCATTAAAACCTGAATAATTATCATTATATCATTATGAATATTGTTTTTATTATTAAAAATATTTCTTAGCCAGGCTTTAAATAAAAACTTCGGTACACCAGGGTCATAAGACAAAAATCCATTGATTTGTTGTTGTGACATCTTGGTGAAATTAAGATAACATCATTAAGAAGATAAAAAAACATTGATTTAAGTTTATTCAAACATATGAGACTGTCTGTGACTATTGTTGTATTCTATAGGTATGTTCAGGCACAAGGGTGTAAAGTTTGTGTACAACTTTCATTGTCTGAAGTTGTCACAGAATTAAGCTTATACTTAAAGTAAGAAAGTCTACCACTGTGTGTCTGAACATACCCATAGTTAAGCTTGTGTACCAGTATCTTATAACTAATAAATATAGGTCTCCCTCTAATTAAAGACCACCTCCAATTTAAGACCATTTTTCTGTTTATTCTAATTAGAGACCAAAGCTACTAAAGCCCATGGAAACCCAGTCCAGTGTTCTCCCGAAGCCGTCTTAGCCGTCAATTTTACCGGTAAAAATAACCAACCAACCAGTAAAAATTTTGAGTTTGTAAAATAAAAAAAACTATTGATTAGGCTTAGGTAGTCCAGGCTGGCCCTCTTAATAAATTAACATCATTGCAGTCTATATCTACACTATGAATATGTGTTGTTGTGTCTTCAAGTCATTTAACCCAACTAAAAAGAGGTAACGTACCTCACATTGTGCGCATTGCAATTTTTTATGGACAAATTTACCAGTAAAAATTTTTCAGTTGGGAGAACACTGCAGTCCCAAAAATGGTCTTTAATTAGAGGGAGACTTGTAGTAAATTTTGAGAACAAGTAAATGTAGTTTGCAATTACCAAGGTGTAATATCGTCTCCTGCAATCTAAGGGACTAGGCCCGAAATGATTAAACTGGGAATAATAGGGTATCCTGCAAATTATGAGCTCAACAGGCCTAGTCTCCTAAATTGCAGGAGAATGGTTTCAATCTGTTTTACTTTAGTTAATTGTTAATCAATAATTAGATGAAATTATAAAATATAAAGTATTACCCAATATTTTGTTGGTATGAAGTGATGAGATGTTGATTATTTCATTAAAGTGTATAAAGTATGTTTTGTAAATAAATATCATATATATAGTAAAAATACACTTATTGTATTATGTGTGTTATAGAATTTCAGTTTAATACAAATTATTATTATTTTCCACACAATTAAAATTACTTGGCAATCGATCACAACCGACTGCGTTGCTGTGAAGTCAGGCATGACAAGCTGACAGGTGGAATGAAGTTTACAATTCTCACTCAATTTATCACTGGCATACATAAATTCACAAATACAGAAATGATATTCATATCAATAAAATTACTCAAAAGCATCACTGACAAGTCTATCTACTAATGGAAATTTAATGAGAATAAATCTCTCTATCAATAATATTTTGCTGGCTTGCAATTAAACAATTTTTTTTATAGAAAAAAAAAACTGCACATGCTTTAGAGTGATAGTGAGGCAGAGGGCTGAGCTGAATTCATGTGTGAACTGTGCTGAATTACACAGCATAGTACTAGTAGGTTTCAGAATAACCTGCCTTCTGATGTTGTCAACTGAGCTGAGTAGACTACCTTGTGGAAAGGCAGCTAGGCTAAATTTACATCAATGCGGTAGGTTTAAGAGGGAAAAAATTGAAGCACTTACTTGAAGCAGGTCACGACCTTTGGAGCTGAGGTTGGGTACAACATTTGCTAATGACATGGACATCGGGTATATTGGAAAGGGCTAAACAAAAAAATTGAAAAAATACAATATTATTAGATACTAATTTTTCCTTAAAAACTTTGAAAATATTAATTTGTTCATTCTAATGGTTCTAAAATATTGGTTGTGACACAAAACTGGGTTGCCAAATAAATTAGAGGCTTGTGAGCCATTTTATATCCTGCTAAAATTTCCCATGGTAAAGGGATTGCATTTTAAATACCAGTATCATTTAAACATTTTACTACAATTTTGTTTACTAGTTAATTAACAATTTTGAATATATGTCTGAAGTGATTCACAGCAAATTACCTGGATGTTTGTTTTGGCTGTCGATCAAAAAGTTCCAATAATAATAATTAAATAGGGGAAAAAGCAATATTAAAAAAAAGTAAAAATTATTTGATCATCTCTTCAAGAAGAGAAAGGGAGAGCATAGAGGGCACAGGAAATAGTATGTTTTTTAATATTTTTTTTAAGTTTCATGACATTTTTGTTGCATAATAATGACAAATTTTACCTTATAATCTGGATGTTTAGAAACGCCCGGCCATGTTTCTTCCGTAGGCGTTCCGAGAAGTTTAAAGATACGCTTGAGCTGATCCTCTACATCATTGCCGGGAAATAGCGGTCGTCCCGCATTACCCATTTCTACAGATTAACAATTAACATTCAAACACATTAAAATGATGACGCAATTATATAACAATCAGTAATTGTCAAAATAATCATAGTTAGTCCACTACAAAAAAAAAAAGCCATGAAAGTGCTAAGGGCAAATTTATTTAACATAATTCTTCTAAATAACAAACAGTACAAACTTATAACATTGAAACAAACAAGGAAATATTTATAGGAAGGGAAGGAAATCCTAAAGAGCTAATTACAGTAAATTACTGTCAGAAATGTGTCTTCAGTAATTAATTTAGTTCAACATTTATTTTGTACCAGGTTGATGCTGTTAGCCCTAAGCAATACAAATAATGGTAAGTGTATTATTAGAGCAGCAGGTGGAGAAACGGAAAAGACAGAAAGTAAAAAAGAAAAGCATCATGTACATCATATCATATTCTCCTGTCTGTACAATGCTTATCAATAATAACAATCTTGTATTTCTATTGAGCCTTTTACAATACACATAATTGTCACAAAACGTTTTAAAAACCCCAAAAAGACGGGAAGTCTGAGAAAAACATCATGTATATCAGATCATATTTTACTGTTGCATAATGCTAATTATCAATATAATATAATGTATTGTATTTTAGAACAAGGTGTATAATTATTACAAGTAAAGTTCAAAAAACAGAATATGTAATATACTTATGTTTTTAAAACAACCATTTCATATGTATTCTATTACACCATTTCACCAACAAACTGACAACTGGATATACACTCTATAGCTGTCACAATTATATGGTCACCAAATTAACAATAAATATTACATAAAAACAGGAACTATATAGATTTAGTAGAATCTACATAGAAAAGAGGGAAGATACATCTAGCATAAGAATTATCACACAGAGGGCGCTATTCATATCACTTGGGATGTGATGGGTAAACACTGCAGTTGATTGAAATAATTAACTTGTATTCATATCTTTACTGCTACTTATTTTTTAACATGGGACAATGGACACATCAAACAATCTGACAAAAAATACTGTTGTGGAATTCAAGGTAATCTGAAGAAAAATCATTCTGTATATTTTCTTTGTTTACTTTACGCCCTTATTGTTAGACAGTGGTGGCCCCAGAAATTGCTGACAGGGGTCCAGCAAGTCTGATTCAAACCAGGGGCAACAGGAAGCATTTTGGTCAGTGCAGTAGCAGCACCACCGGAAATTCTCCAATGAGGGTTCGGCAAAAGATCCAAGTATCCTGACAGGGTCTGAATTCTCCTCATGTTTGAAGCTTTTTACTGATTTCTTTATAAATAGTCATATAATTACCTGCAAATATACATCCTGCTGACCACATATCAATTGAAGTTGTGTAAATTTTAGCACCAAAAAGAACATCTGGGGGTCGGTACCAGAGGGTCACGACCTCTGCAGAATAGCACCTGACTGGGATTCCAAATGCACGGGCAAGACCAAAATCAGCCAGCTTCAAGTCACCATTCTGAAACAGAACAGTTTTAATTCATCATTTATTTTTATTATTAATATATTTTTACCAAAGACATAATATCCTTAGAAGGATAATAATCTCAATTTCCACTGAAATTTCCTAAATTATCACCCATTTTAAAATGATATAATTGTTGCCAACATAATTTCCAAGCGACGCAACTTCTATTAAAACCAATGTTAAGATATGTTGTACAACTGATCTTTCTAAGACACGAAAAGCATATTTCACAAAAAAAAAAACTTAGGGCCTGTTTCTACTGGAAAGAAATAATCAATTAAAAATCACTTTTTCGAAAAATTGCTTTTATTCTCGCAGTAAAAACGGGACCAGTTTGAAAAAAGTGATTAAAAAAAATCGATTAAAAATACGCAATGGATAACGTGTTTGAACGGCAAATAACAGATTTTGGCTGTGCACCTTTTAGCTGCAACACAAAAAAAGCGATTATCAGGTAAAGTGTGACCTCCAGGTCAATCACTGCAAAGACTAGATCGTATTAGGCGCAAACTTTCAAAAAAAATTTGTCCTCTTTTTCATGTCCTAGGCCTACAAGCTAAAAACGTCAACAAACATGAGGAGTGACGAATTTGTTTTGTAATTATTTTGTGGGAGGGGGAGATATTGGGCCTAGGACTCTAAGCTCTATTGGGCCTACCGTTGTCCTCGTTTGGTCGTCGTTCATAATTGTGCCGATAAGCACAGCTGAAATCATTTGCCTTCTCACCCCACATGGTATCTTACTCCTCGCCATCATGACAGAGAATGATACTATACTATACAGTTAGGAAAACAACGTGTTGTATAAAAAAAATGGTGATGAATTTCCGTCACGAAAACCGATTTTCGAAAAATTAAAAATGCAGTTGCTACGCCAGCAGGCTGTCTGGTACTCATTAAAAAAACGGTTTTAAAAAATCGATTATTTTGTGTTTATCAGTAGAAACACACCCTTGGAACAGTTAATGAGATACAGATTTTTGAATATTTAAAACTGGGGAAAAAAGAGGCATAACCCCCCATTTTTCCACCTTTTTTTCCTCTGGAGCCTGGCATTAAGTAGAACCTTCCTTTTCACTACATTGTACATTGTCATTTGATCCTAAAAATTGATCATTCAGGCAAAAGCAGAATGACCTGTGCAAGTGCATATTTTGTAGAAATGACACTTACCGTATTGATAAGTAGATTCTGTGGTTTTAAATCACGGTGGAGGACGTTGTTACTATGGCAAAAAGCTAGGCCACGTAGTAACTGGTACATAAATGCCTGAGCAAAAAAAGCACAAATTTATTGTTAGTGTCATTTCATTTCATTTATTTCTCTCAGACATACAGAAATACAATACATTAAAGCAGTAAAACAAACCCAAACAAAAATTGGGTCAAAAAAACATTAAAAGAGAGAGGAAAAACAAAACACGTACTGATTCCACTATCAAATGGTTTCCCTTACAAGACAAACAATAAATATAAAACGATAAACACATTAAAAAAATCTATAAAATATATTTGCTCAATTAAAATTATGTATTTGTATTATTATTAGTATTATTATTAGTAGTAGTAGTAGAAAAATGACTTTTTAAGAGATCTACGGAATGAACTTACAGTAGGTTAATCAATAAAGTATTTTAATATCATTGGGTAGTCTATTCCATGCCCACGGAAAAATACACACCAAATATATCAAATAATTGTTGGTGCATAATTGTTTGATTATAAATAACAATAATTAATAATATTTTTTAAAAAATACTGTATTTTTGTAAAATATATTTTTTTAGCTAAAATATACTGAAAATGTATGAAAGCGGTTCCTTTCAAACTTTGATTAATTAATTTTACATCCCAAAAACATTTTAATGCAAGAGGCCCATGGCCTAGCAGTTCTCGTTCTGTGCAAATGTTGTATGAGCCAAGTATTTTATATTAAATCCACTGTACAATAAGTAACTTGACTTGTTGACTAAAAAACTCTTAGACATTAAACAAACATGAACTTCATAAATAAGAAACACAAACAGCAAGATATATTGTGGTAGGGAGTTTTGACTTATAATAATAATAATATATTAATTTCCTCAAATACAGGAGGAGGGCAAAGCCAAAGAGGTGCAAAGTTCCTGTACAAGGTCTGACAGCCCCCACTTTCAGATGGTAATAATGATGAGGCAAATTGAGTGACATTGCAAGCAATCCTTACCTTAACAACATCTTGATCAATCTCACCATTACAGGCATCAAAATACTTCTTCAAGTCTTGGTCACAGTATTCAAAGACTAACGTCAACCGCTTTTCACTGTGTAGAACATCATGAAGACGGACAATATTCTTGTGTTTTAATTCCTTTAAGAGACATATTTCTCTCAATGCTGAACTGGGTACGCCCTGATAAATGAATTCAATTTAAAACAGTTTATTTGTTAAGTAGATTCCATACAAAAAATTTTAAAATTTAAATTTGAAATATCTTTATTGCAATCAAAGTAAACAGAAAAGTTAAATGCACAAATTAAAAATAGAAAAAAAAAACAAAGATTAGACTATAAAAGTACAAAATAAATTTACAGGGTTACAATAGAATAAAAGGGAAAAAAAGGCAAGCTTATTCATTCAAATTCATTTACAAATTAAACTGAAATAAATAAAAAATATGATTTTGATTTTTAATGATTGATTATAATTTAAATTAACATCACAGTAAAAATTATTAAAATTATTAATTATTTATTTTCAAGTACAATGAAATTTAAAAGTATTCAATTATTTATTCATTTATATTGACATATTTATTAACAATTAATTTACATTGGTTATTATTATTATTATTAATTGCACTTGTGTAGCGCATATTGCTAAAGCCTCTATGCACTTTCCAGAAAATTAGAGAAAAATGAAAAGGTGTGCAATTAAAAGGAAATTTTAAGTCAAAAAGACAAGAAAAAGACGCAAAAAGAAACAAGGAGAAAACTAATCTACATGTTGGTGGAAAGGAATGTCTTGAGACGGGACTTGAAGGAACTGACCGAAGGAGTAGTTCGAACATCCAGGGGAAGCTTAGGCCTATTCCAGAAAACTGTAGCAGAGTTTTTCAAAACAAGCTGAAGCCAAATTGTTTGAGTGAAGGGCATATTATTTAAAGATTTACACATAAAAAATGACATTTAAAAGAGTAAAATAACAATCAAACACAACCACATCGCATCAAAACCAATTATTTTAAAATAATCACATCAAAAACATATCACTGGGGAAGTAGTATGGTACAATATAACATAGGAACTACTGAACAAACAAATTTACTCTTGAAACAAGATTGCAAAATTTCTATTGCTTCCAAAACTTAACTGTGCCTAAGTAGCTCTTTGTGAGACAGATACAGTTATACATACACATTATCAGATGACATTGATTATTTTTGTCTAAAGTATCAGTAATACCTACCTCATCGTCATCATCAAGACGAACCCTTTTGAGGGCAACAATCTCCTGTGTTTCTTTGTTTTTCGCTTTGAATACTGTACCATAAGTTCCTAATAAAAAACAAGAAAAAAATGTATGGGGCCTATATAATAATTATAATACAATGTGAAGTTTGTTTTTTTTTACATGGAATTTGTGTAGCCTCAGGTTAGAGTAACCCTGGTTAAGAAATAAATTTAAAAAAATAAATAAATAGTCTCAATCTATCACCTGCTTTCAACATTTTTTTCTTGGCCTTCACTAAATGTTTTTGAGATTTTATTTAATTATTTTTTTTAGTTTTACAGTAGTAATTTATATCTCACCCAAGATGAATAAATAACATTTAAAATTACATCAATAGCATTAAATAAATATATCCATTCGTGACCCAAGATCTGGCAGTGGATTTTGACCAAACATAAAGCAAAGGCATCTATTATACATTATATCATATCATTTATTTTGTTTTTCACAGGACACAACAGAATAATACAATAGTAAATCAACAAAGCAGGATTACCTCAGTGTTATAAATAAAATAAGTCAATAGGCTCTCACAACATTAAAATTGTTAAGATAGACTTTCTCATTATATTATATAGAAAATATTTGATTTTATGTTTACATATTTAGAGCACATAGGCCTAGATAGAAAAAATTATTAGAATAGAATATCCATTTTTCAAAAAAAAAAAAGTGATGAGGGAGGGCTTTTTTTTTTAATCGGAACAATAAAATGTAAAGTGTAAAATATCTTTTAATGCTATGATTAAAACTGTTCAGGCCAGGCTACTACTGGCCTAGGCCTTAAAATTAAACATTGGTCGCTGAGATCCACAGCGGCGCACGATCTTCTTTTTATTATTTAAATGTATTTATTCCTATTTATATGAAATTAGGCCTACTCTATCTAGGTAGGAGGCTGATTTAGGACTTAGTAGGCTGTTGCTGCTAGAGAGGCCTAGCATAGTAAAGTAGAGAGATACTGTAGTCTAGCTAGACAACTACTACAACAACCTAGTCCTACTAGCTAGGCCTAGCACAGTCTAGGCCGGTGCCTAGACGAGCCTTTATACTCTCTACCGGCCGTCGCCCCAGCAGGCCAGGCCGGGCCTAGCAATCCAATAAAATAACAACACACTGCTACTACTAAACAGAAGAACCGCCTAGCCTAGGCCTAACCATACAAATCGGACAGTGATGCAAAATTAATTTCCATCGTATAAAAAGTGTTTACCTTCTCCAATTTTCTCAAGTTTTTCATATTTTTGCATCTTAAATTAACCACAGCTCAACCGCGTACCTAAACAACAATAAAAAAAAGTAGGCTTATTCCAGTCGCTATCTGAAATAGTGTCCAGCGTCCTGGCGTTTTTACACCATCTACCACAAATACACTGGAATGCAAAGACCAAACTATGTTTGACCTCTACATTCCAACAAAAACTATCAAATTGAAATCAATATTATTTTATTATATATTCAAATAATATTACGAATTGACACAGTATATTAATAAAAAAATTTATATATTTTATTTGAATAAGTTAAACATTTAACAGCAAATATATATTATTTAAAATATAATTCAATAATTCATATTTTTCAACAAAATAGTGAGGCAGACGACACATTTGATCCATACCCACCGACATGGCAAAGTTTTATTGGTCTAAAGTAAATGTAAAATATATTTATCCGCCTAAACTTTTAACATTTATAATTTCAAGTAATTTCATAAGGTTAACGTATTGAATATGGTATATAATACATATTTGGTTAATTTTATATAAGCCAAAGTTATATATCATAGGTAAATATTTAAACTAAATTGTGTATTTTATGGACTACTTTAATGGATAAAGAAAGTTATGTGCTGTGCAATACACGGCCGACAATAACACTGGCGTGTCACTAATGTTAGAGAACCGGTGTGGAGGGTAAAGATTCTGAGAATGTCTACGACGAAGTTCCTAACTTTTCTTCTTTTTGGCTTACTTATTTTGGGTAGGCAGTTGAGCAAGGCCGACGAAGATGCAGCAACTGATGCCCCAGGTACGCAGCCTATTTTTAACAAAATTCCTAGTCTAGGCTAGGTTGTAAGCCCAGCCTCGAGCCTAGGCTAGGCAACGTGTCCTTCTTGCCTGTCCTGAAAGATCTGAAGTAGGCCTAGGCCTATGCCCTATGGGTGTTACGTAGCATAGGTAGCGGGCCTAGTTTATGTAACAGCGGATTATGAATGGTTGATGAAAAAATGTAAAAATAATGGTTCAGGCCTAAGACTGGTAAAGAAATTTCCTTGATTCGTATATCAGGTGCGTCTAGATTATTAGAAGTAAATAAATAGACTGCTGCTGGTCCAGATTCAGAAGAGAAAGTGAATAAATAATGTCAGGCCTATAAAACACACACTAGGCCTATAGCACCTCTGTCAGCAAAGTATAGTACAACAGGACATCAACGAAGTAACGCAAAGCAAAATATAGGCTAACTGATTGGATGATGATTTACTCAGAAATAAAAGAGGGACTGGCGTAGACATCAAGCCCCAAACAAAAATAGAACTAAACTCCTCCAGTTATAAAACTTCATCAAAACAATAATTCGTAATTCGTTCTCATGAAACTCTACAAACATTCTCATTGGCTCATCACTTCAGAACTATTACTATTTTGGTTAATAACAATTTTTCGTAATACGCACCTCACTTACAATTGGTAATGGCAATTGCAAACGCGTGCACAAAAATGTGTGATCGATGCATGACTGATACATGACTAGAAGAACTAGATTTCAACAGATATGCGTAGGCGCAATACTGGATTAGATAATATCAGCGTTACATTAGTACCTTAAAATCGTAACTAAGTTCTCATGGTCTAATGTTGGCATACAGTAGGTTTAGTGCACAACTTTAGGCCTAGACTGGAAGGTGTATACAGTAGTTTGAAACCTTTCTTTGTTGAAATTTTACAGTCTTGTCTTCATTTTACTTATTCTTCAATTCTTTTACAGATGAAACAGCAGAGACAGAAAGTGGGGAAACTGGAGAGGATGATCCTGTAGTCGAGGAAGAAGATGATGTCATTGTGCTGACAGAAGAAAATTTTGATTTTGTAGTAATGGATAAAAAGATTATTCTAGTAGAATTCTATGCTCCTTGGTAAGGAAAATGAAGTATAATCATTATAATCTATTACTTTATTTTTATGATGTACTTACAGTACTTGAATATAAAATCTGAAGCCTTTTGACCTCAAAAAGCAGATTTCCTCCCTTAACCTCTCAGCCAATCCTCGTGCAAATTTAATACCTATAAGTTTTAAAACCACGCAAATAATGTGGATATATAGCAATATATTCTTTGATAGACTAGTAGTAGTATTCTTCAATAAAAATATACTTATAGGCCTAGGATACTTTGTCAGGGCTCAATTTAGTACTAGTCCATCGTACAATTTAGTTTCAATTTCTAAACGACATTTATTCTCTTCCATATAAAACATAAATATACAATGTCTAGTAAAAACTCCTCTGGGCTAGTAAACCTACCTTATTACTAGCCCGGTGTGTCATTGATCAGTTATAAACTATGCTTGGCCAAGAACATAATGTTACTGAAGTAAAATGTATCCAGCGATTCATTAAACTAGCCCAGTGCGCTAGTCACCAAAGAAAGTTAAATCGGGCCCTGTTTGTGTTGGTACTCTAGAATATTGTTTTTGCTGTTATAAACATATTAGACATGTGTCCATCAGCATGTCATTTGTTTTTTGTTAAACATCTTTGATTCAGTACTAAAAATTGGATTGGATTTATTTAAAAATTCTCAACATTAAACAATGTACAAAATAAAATTAGATAACATAATAGAGAATTTCAAGATCATATATTTTACAAATAATTCCTGCTATTCCAGGTGTGGACATTGTAAAAGATTGGAGCCAGAATATAAGAAAGCTGCAAAGACTTTAAAAGGGAATGATCCTCCTGTACCTCTTGCTAAGCTGGATGCAACTGCTCATAAAGATCCTGCTAGCCGCTATGATGTCTCCGGATATCCTACCCTCAAAATCTTCCGCAACGGAAAAGCTTATGACTACAAAGGTCCCCGGGAAGAGGCTGGTAAGAACATGAATTCCGAACATTAGATCAATCAACATTTTGTAATTATATTTCCTTCATAGTTATCCCCTTCCTAAATCATCCATTCCTACCAAAATCCTAATCCCTTTTGAAATCCTTCATCCCTTCATTCCCATGATGTTATTATATTCCCAAATATTTAATTTTTTCCAAAACTCCAACTTCCCCAATTTTTTTACATGTGTGCAAGTGAAAATAAATTGAGTTGAATTGAATAACCCGTCCATACCTAATCCTATATCCTTATCACAACTACAGTTCTACTAAATCCATCTGTTCCAAATCTCTTTCCAAATACCAAACTTTTTCCCATAATCTCCATCACTCTTCCCAAATCCTTGATCCTTTTCTAAAATCTTTAAATTTCCTTCCCAATTATTCTTTATTGCCTCCCCAAGTTTTTCATCCCCTCCCCAAATTCTGTAAGTCCTAAAATTCTTCCTCCTTTAAAAATCCTTTAAAAATTCCCTTCTCTGTTATAGTCCCTTAAAAAAACCTTCCATCCCTTTTAAAAAATCTCATGTCTCCCTTTCCCAATTCTCAGTTCCCATTCAAATTATATTTCATTGTCTACAAAGTGTAACTTCCAAGTTGAGAGCTTTAAATTGGTACATATACATAGGGCCTACCAATTAAAGTGTTCTGTTTTTTCTTTTCCACCAACATGACTAGTACAGAGGCTGGTTTTGGCCTGGGAGTGCGAAAATGAGAATGTGGAACTAAATTTCTAATCCAATGAAATTTTTGTAGTTTACCCTCCAAAGTGAAACTAATTTGCTGCCATTGGGGGTGGGGGGCCTACATACAATATGATCTGTTTTACTGTAGCTGAGAGTAAACTTTGTAAACTTTTGCACATTTCAATCTGCAGGTATTGTGAGCCACATGCAAGAGCAAGCAGACCCTAGCTGGACCCCACCACCTGAAGCTGTCATTACTTTAACTGATGATAACTTTGATGAGATGGTTAACAAAGAGGAGCTAATTCTTGTAGAGTTCTATGCTCCTTGGTAGGTTAACTAGCATTTTTCATGATAAAATAAAATTAAACAACAGTCTCCCTCCAATTAAAGACCACTTTTGTGACTGGGTTTTCATAGACTTAAGCAGCTTTGGTATTTAAATAGAAAAATAAGTATTATTAAGATAAATTATAGGTGTTTATCAGGAATAGAAAACTAGTGGTCATTAATTGGAAGTGGTTTTTATTTGGAGGGTCTTTCAAAGAGGAGTATATGACAAAAAAATGTGTATGAAACTAAATTTACCCTAGTTGGGTAACTGGAAAATTTGGGCAGGTCTCTGATGACCTGTTACAGCCTTAGTGAGTAATTAAGTAGTATACAAAGAGACAACATCTTGCTCTTCTTAAGTAAATGATTCTGTGTTCTTTACCATTCTCATGATGTATAACAAGATTCAATACTGTAAATTTGTACTACATAATCCAAAACATGAACATAAGACATAAATATTCACATTCAGATAAAATATTAAAATACTAATTTTCAAGCTAAACATATTATGGTTATTTATATGCTTAGGTGTGGCCACTGTAAAAAACTAGCCCCAGAATATGAAGATGCGGCACAACAACTGAAGGAGATGGATCCCCCGATCCCTCTAGCTAAGGTCGATGCTACTGTTGCGACCGAAGTGGCTGGTAGATTTGGAGTCACTGGTTATCCCACACTAAAGCTTTTCAGGAATGGAAAAGATTATGAATACAATGGTCCAAGAGAGGCCTTAGGTAAGCTGGCAATTGGTATTGGTAATATTATATAATAAAAAGTAAATAAATATATTTTTAGAATTCAGAAAAGGCTGCCCTCTGCAGATAGAAAAATTGTGTTGCGAGCAGCTCTCTGGGATGGATTCGTGTGTAAGATGATATTAATATTATCATCATAGCCTCATAGGAAGATAGGAAGGCCATTTCTCCCATTTAATGGCACACCAGATTTCGAGCCCTCATTTTTCTTGTATGCATACAGGAATATAAACATGCTGAGCTTTTTGCTGTGATTGGCTTTGCTATAACATGATCTAGATGAAATTTCTAGGCCTACTTTTATTGGTGTTCTGTTAGAAGTAAATACAAATGAATGTCCTGTGAGCAATATGATACAATAGAACCCCTATTAAAACATTGGCTGCCACACCCTTTCTCCCTAGGTGTTGCAAGATTTGCCAAGACATAGAGGGTGTAAACCATAATGAACATTCCCATAAACTTCAATAAAACACATACAGACATGATATTTATTTTTAGATCATTGTTTTTCCATTCCGAGTTCTTCCTTTAACTGCCAGGTGAGAGTGTTAAGGCCACCACCATTTGTGACTTCACATACAATACAAAAGTGCTATATTTGGACGTGAACTCACATCTTGTTGCCCTGAGCAATACCCAATACTCAGGTTCCTGGTATCCAACATTTTAATTGGGACACTTTTGTTGTTATTGTTAACTATAAGAAATATTTAATTTAAATCATTTTACTTTCATAGGAATAATTGAGTACATGCAAAAACAATCTGGAGATTCTTCAAAGAACAAGGAAACACTAAAAAACATGAAGAAATACTTAGAAAAACAGGATGATATTAGCATTGTTGGGTTCTTTGGCAGTGCAGAGGACAACTTGTACAAAATGTACCTTGATCTTGGTAAGACAACCCTGAAGTTGATTCCCCCACCACATGTCAGACATCTCCATACATGTGAACATAAATGATAAAAAGCAGTCATACAGAAAGCAACATCACAGATTAACATATACATAATAGATAATAAATACATTTTATAAATATTATAGCTTTATAGCTTTTGCAATTTACACGTCATCATATTAAGTTTGCTTTGTAGCACTGAATGAAATATATTATATATTATATTATATTATATATATATATATATATAATATAATATAATGTAATATATATTATATAAACAAATAGG
>NW_022696227.1:109345-157214 GCF_011630105.1 Anneissia japonica
CAGTGTTTGTTTACAGCTGGTCACGTGACATCTGTCTCTTATACACATCTAGATGTGTATAAGGCCACTACAAGGCGGAGGCTGGGTCGATTGTGATTTTTGTCCCAGAGAGATTCCAAAGCAAATATGAAGCAAAACGTTACGTCTTTAAAGCGGTAAGGATTATTCACATTCTTGCTGATACACAGTTCTACAATATAAGAGATATTTTTATTTTATTGCTTTAGGCACATAAAGATTACAAATAGCGACTTAATCACTGTCCTATTAGATGGGTGGCAATCCCTTCACATGACAGACATATAAACATGATGCTCGACATAAAATATGTCTCTTAACCTGGCTTATGGAGTTGAGTTGTCATGAGAAAAAATCCTAGGATCTGGCAGGATTTGAACTCAGGAACCAGAGGGGGATTGCTATAATCAGTCTTTAGATGGTCTTAATGCTTAGCCGGCTATATTCGTGCCGTCACTCTTTGTCGGCGTCTGTAAAAACTGGTCTTTGTTTATTTACGTTTATTTTGATACATGTGCATTGTGTATACATGAATTGAGTAAGCGTGACGTATGTGTAACAGCACCCTCAATTTTATGTTACCTGGGAGTGCTTGTTAGCGTTTCAATACTCATCATGGTCTAAACGAAGACCGTTTTATAGCAATGGTCTTAGCAGAGTGACTTTAGTAAGACCATCTAAGTGATAATGCTGGCTTTATTCAAGGAGTTATGACTGACAGTTAATACTGTTTTATAGCAAGCCGTTCCTAGGATTGCAAGGCGAGCATTTTAACCACCAAGCTATTCAACTCCACTCATATATAAATAGAAAAAACATCTTTTAATTAGCAAGAACTTAATTGTTTCAATGGAAACTGATAACTTCATTAAATTCATTTAAACAATTTAGTGTTTTAATTGAATTTTGGTCTCATTGTAATTTTACCTTGAATTGATGATTTTCTTCCAGTCTGATGGGGACTCAGATGATTTGGAAGATTTCTATAATAGCCACAAAGTGCCACTGGTCGGCCAAATGACCAAGGATAATGCAGAAAAACGATATGCAGACCGCCCTCTAGTGGTTGCTTACTACCCTGTTGACTGGAGTTTTGAATATAGAGTTGGTAAGTTAAAATTAGCTATGAACATTAATTCATTATTAGCATTTTCATATTTATTTCTTTGTCCTTATTACTGGCCATTGAATATTTGCTCTGATAGTGTATGAGCTTAATCCAGTGTTGCAAAGTTATATGATTATGTAATATTGATATGATAATGATGATGATGATAATAATAATAGATATATACTGTAATCTCTTCAACACGTTATACTAAATTGCAGCAACTGAAATTTGGCGTAAGAAGATTTTGGAAGTAGCCAAGGACTACAAAGATCTGACATTTGCCATCGCGGATGAGGAAGAGTTCAAAGATCAACTGAAAGAACTTGAGCTGGATGATAGCGGTGAAGAGATAAGCATTGGTATCTGGGGTGACAACAAGAAGAAATACAGAATGGATCCAGAGGAAGACTTCGATGAAGAAGAATTAAAAGAGTTTATTGATGCTTGGAAAAAGGGTAAGGAATGTTGAATGTTATTAATTACGAATATACATTATATAATTGTAAATAAATAAATTATCTATCTAGGTATTTTGAATTATTCTTTAGATTTATTCACAAATGCAATGATTTTTTTAATTTTTATGTAGACTTTGTGTTGTACTTTTGCAGTTAGACAAAAATAAAATTTAATTCAATTGGAATTTAATTTAAATTAATTATCATAACTGATGATGATGATTATGATGATGATGATGATTATGATGATGATGATGATTATGATGATGATGATGATTATGATGAAGATAAAAAGGCCATGATTGATTTTACTAAGATCATACTGCTGTCACTTAAATCAAACTTACATTTTTATAATCAATCATCCACCGAATCATAAATATTACAGTATATTCATGTAATAAAAATTAATCATAAATTAATTGTAAATCTAAATTGTTTTTTCTTAATAGGAAAAGTTGATCCAGTCATTAAGTCTCAGCCAGTGCCAAAAAAGAACAATGGACCAGTGAAAATTGTCACAGGAAAAACTTTTGAAAAGATAGTCCTTGACAAATCAAAAGATGTTTTACTGGAATTGTATGCTCCTTGGTGTGGCCACTGCAAAAAACTTGAGCCAATTTACAAGCAGCTAGGCAAAAAGTACAAAGATAACAAGAACTTAGTTATAGCAAAGATGGACGCTACAGCCAACGATGTTCCATCATTGAGTTACTCGCACATGGGGTTCCCAACCATTTATTTCTCAAAAGCTAATGATAAAAATAACCCAGTAAAATATGAAGTTGGTGACCGTACGTTAGAAAAGCTTGTAGAATTCATTGAATACCACGCCACGGTGGATGTGAAAACGAAAGTGAAGACCGAGTTATAATCCAACCTAATTTAAATTTTACCCCTTCCCTTTTTACTTATTGTTTTGGCATTGTTTTGATACGAGATCAAGAAGTTGGCTTATGTTTCACATGCAGTTTTCTTTTAAACATTCCAATCTATAACAACATAGTATAAAACCCCTTAATTTTTATGAACTTAATTTGCCTGCTTTGGAATGTCTACGAACATTAATTTTCATGTTTTTAGCGGTTCAGGCCATAAACTTTTAATGTGATATAAAATTCCTTTATATAAATTTCAAAGCCAACATTAACTGCAGATATTGCATTTATACTAAGTAAACATCAATTATATTGGACATGCTCAATCGTGACCACGTGGTCATATGACAATATTGATGCTCGTATTCGTGGATGTAGGTTCGACACATATTAGAAGTAAGGTTTTCAGCAAGTACTGTTACTAAAACACACAAGTGAAACAATAGACAGATTTGGCAGTGTTTGTTTACAGCTGGTCACGTGACATAACTTGGGTATACATGTGTTACCTGCACAGAAAATCAGGCTCCTACTGCCACATGGATTTCGTCCTCTATTTGGTCGCACAGTTTTCTCTACCTGTCCCTGTAATGCTGACACACTTGCTTGTAATGGCTTTATTCCCTCCATCAGGATTTTAATTTCCTCAGTGGTGGAAGCAGGTGTGTTCGAAGCCGATGTATTGTTAACTGCTGCACTGGCAACTTTTACGGTGCTCGGTGTGTACTGTTTTTGTTTCCATTTGTCTTTGAGGTTCTCCGCTCGGGCAAGTTTCTCCAGCAGGTCTTCATCTGAGATGTTGGGTTCCTGAAGGTGTTCCCTCATCTCACTGCGTAAGTTTCCCCTTAGGCCTGTCTGCAATGTCTGGAGGAACGTACTTCTCAACAACTGATCGTCCTACATCAGTGCTGCCCCTTCCTCATTGGATGAAAACCTCACTTTTTGCCGAAGGTTCATAACGCTGATGACAAATTCTTGGGCCAACTCACCAGGCTTTTGCAAAGCAGCTGACAGTTGTTGGTGGGAGTCCAGTGCATCTCCTTCTTTAAAATGATACCGCAGGACTCGTCTGAGTTGATCTAGGCTCATTTCCGGTGGGCTTTCTAGGTAGCCTTGAAGTGGGGTTCCACTTGATACAGCCATAGTTACAGCATTTAAAATAATGTTACAGTTGTAACCACGAGTTAGACCATCTTCTGTCTGTCTCATTACGCTTAAGTAGGACAGTTTTTCGGTCTGTCCTGGGGGCCCAATCTGCCCTTTATTTTTAATTCTCTCTTAAACATATCAAAGGATGATGGCAGTGGTTATGTGGTTTCAGTAGAGCTTGTTGGAGATGCTGTAAACCGTTCCATTTTTGCTTTCAGTATTTGCTTTCAGTTATTTACTTATCTTGGCATTCTACTATGATTGTAGGATTTGAAATTTAAGTGATCCTTCATAAACCTTAGCTAGCCCTAACATCGCAGCCTAGTTCGCAGGTCGAAGACCCTCATGCATAAATAAGCATGCCATAGATGTGCAGGGGCCTAGGCTAACATTCGTTGAAAAATCCCAATGTTTTGCGGCCAGTAGGCCTATCTTTTGCAGCATTAGCAGACCATTAAGGCAAAATTCTCAACTTCAATTTCCAATCAATTCGGTATACTGTACTCTAGTTTATTGGGAATTATGATGATCTTTACAACAATAACAAGGGACAGCCACAAAAGCAATCTCCATTAAAACACTGCAGTACCAGTCGATTGTTTATATCCAACACTCAAGTTAGGTCACGTGACGCCCATCACTGAATCGGTCTATTGAATTTGCTCATCTGTATTTATTTTTCTTTAGCTACAGATACAGAAAATCAAAATCTATTTCCAATATAGTACGCATAGGTGTTGGGTATTCACAATTTTCTTTATATCGTTTTGTCACTATTATTTTGTTTTGATTATGTTATTATTTTTAAAGTCTATTAAGAGTTCTGATTACACTGTAGATTTTTTTCCTTTTAGTTATAAACTTTCTCTTTACTGTGTTCCATTATTACATTTTAGAGTTTGGCAAATCCTACTTATTTATACATTTTTATCTTTCAAAAAAGGATACTGTATTCCAATAATGGACAACTGAAATTAGTTATTTATCTCAAACTATGCAGATCTATCTAGGCCAATCATGTATATCCTATGATGATGATCTTTTTTACCAAAGTTAGTTTTCATACAGTGTACTGGTAACTGTCAACAAGTTTATATATTTCATTCATTTGTGGCAGGCTATGAATCTTTATTCGAGCAAATACTGGACACATTTTCCTTAAATACAATTTTTTAAGGATTCAAAAAAAAACAACAATAAAATGTCTTGTTTGTTACTACATACTACATGTTTTATTTTTTGTAACATTTACTATTCAGTGAAAGAAAAAACAGTGAAAGAATGTAGTGGCAAAATATCGAAAACAAAGATTGATATATTTAGAAGAAAATAATATAGATGTACTGTAGTACTGGGCAATTACAGAATGATGCAGAGTATGGCAAGAGAAGATATGAGGAAGATAGAAAGGTGGGCAGAGATATGATAAATAAACAATGGCAGAAACATTTGCACCAGCAACAACATATGCTGAAAATAATTAAAAATGAAATATAAAATATTATTTTAATAATATTTGGCCTACTAAAAAGTATATTAGATTCTTATGTTTAGTTCAATATTCATAAATACAGTGTTATCTAGTATAGTATGAAGAAAATTATTGAAGCGTTTTTTAATTAATATGTAAATGACAGCATGTATGTGCTTTAAATTTAATTTTACATCTGGAACAAGTCACTGACACGCTTGGTAATTCACTACCAACCACATGTTGTAAGACAACATTTTTTTGACAACTTGTTTAGCAAACATGCTGCCCACAAAAATGATTTGAAATAAAAATAAAATTTATTTTTGGCCAATTAGCACACCAACCACCACAAAAAAAATGGAAATTTCAGAAAAAAATTAGTTTTTCTTAACCATTCCAACACTGTTTACATTCACCAATAAACTTTTATTTTCTCCTCCGTCCGGATGTTTTCGGCAAACTTGCTAAATAAGAAACAAAAAAATATTTTTCTTTTTTTTCAGGCCTTCTCTGACGATCTTTAAAAAAAATAAGTTCATGTAACAAGGTATAAAAAAGTTTCACCTAACAGCAACAATTCAATGAACAACTTCAAATGTCTCATTTATTTTGAACTACATTTATGAACGTTTCATTGTCGCATATAAAAGAAACAACGCCACATTTGTAGGTAAATAGTCGCATATATTTATTACTGTTAACATATCACCGTACAACTACTGTACACTAATTTTCTTTGAACAAAATATATAAAAGTGTAACTATGACAACATTTGACCTAGACAACACAGCAGACCACTTTTACATTCCCAGTGATGTGATATGAAGATATAAAAAAAGAGTCTATGTTTAGGCACGTTAAAGCAAATTACCCTAGTCACAGCAATGGATGTTGGGAAAGGATTTGATCAAATTATAATGCAGCATTCTGTAGCTATACTACTATAGTATACCATCATTAAACCCTCATTTTAAGCAGTGGTATGAGAGACTTGCCTGTCCAATACCTACTGTACAATATGCACTATACAAACAACATTATTATTATTATTATTACCTGGGACATTATTATTAGTACCTGGGATATTCCCATACTGTATATAGGTGTGATTTTAGTACGCTACAACAAAATATCTGTTGGGCCACATGTGGCTGGCAGGTACTCAATATTTTTGCTTTTTATGCTGGGCTGGTAATAAATTTAGGATTTCTGTAGTGAAAAAAATCTGTAAATCAAAGAAAACATTATTTTTTCAATCTCGCTCTTTTTGAAATTTTTTTGAACAAAATAAACTAGATATTTACAAAGCAAAAAGACTCGCAAAGAAGACACAAGCTGCCCAAAGACACTAAGCAACTGAACCACTGTTGCCAAATAGGCATGCTAAAATTGTGTATAGTTAGAAATTAAACAAGACTTCAATGTAAGTTTAAGTTTGATTGTAATTTGATCTCATAAAAGGAAGTAACTAAAGGAATATTGTGATATCAATGTCATCATAATAATAATAATAATAATAATAATAGTTGGATTTGTAGAGCGCATCATGCGAAAAAGCCTCTATGCGCTTGGTGATTGAGCTCTTTGAGTTGGACATTTTGAGAAAAAAGAAAGTTGTTACACAAAACTGACCGTTTTTACTGTGTATATTATTGTACTTAAAATCTCCAAACATAATTTGTGCGCCCTCAACTTTTCATGCTTTTCTGAGAATTTTATCTGCTAGCCTGTAAGCTAGTCCCAATGTATTCAACTAAACTAATTTTTTTGTTTTATTGTTTATTACGTTGTTGTTGAGTACCCAGAAGTTATTAACATTAGACGCTACATAAATATTGATTATTATTATTATTAGGACATGACATGTTATTCCGGAAGTTGCATTTATGAGATAGAATTGTGAAAATATTTAAATATCTGAAAAAACAAAAATATTTCAAAATCATAATGCACATAGCTAGACCTTTTAAACTATAAAAACTGTACACTATCATTGTATACACAAATATATTACAAAATCATACCAAATAATATGTATATATGTTTATATACAGTATATATAATATATATAACTTTAATATATGCATACAATAACGTTTAAACACCTATAAAACTAAAATTATTACAAAGTATATATTGGCCTACTTCTTGAAATATTGTTCACAAGCAGGCCTATTTCTTTCAAATACAAATTCTGTACAAAATTAGATTTGTTAAACAAAATTATTACAAAATGATACTAAAACAATTTATAAGTAGGCTTACGACTATCATTTCTTCATGATACCTACAAATTATGCCTCCTTGTATAAAATAATTCCCTTTACGGTACTAAAGTATGCGAGAAGTTTTTTTTGTTAAACCAATTTTTCCTTTAACCAGTTTGCTAAGATTTCTCTAAAATGCACAAGAATAAATTTATAATGGAAGTGGGGACGATACTGTTTCTGTTGCCAACAAAAATATTATTTTCCGAACTATATTTAAGTTTTTTTGAAAATATATGCCCTTAGCAGCATTTATAACATCATAGCCAGGCACGTACACTAGGTCTTGCGACAGTCAAACATCTATCAGCGGACAAATTCATCTCTGCTCTGTGAGCACTTGATGATGTGATACTGACTGCTGATGGTAGACTGCGCAGATTGTCATTAATTTAACGGTTGCACTCGTATCGTCATATATGTCACCCGACTTGAAAACGACTTAAAATATTTTATACATACTGTACATACACTCTATAAAAATTATTTTATTCTTCTATACAACACTTTTTGATAGAACAACCGAATGGTAATCTGATGGTCTTGGGTTAAAATTCCAACCAACCTGTATCATCTTCGTGTATATCACTGATGGAGGTGTTGTTTCATACCAAAGTTAATTATCAAATGATTTATCCATTATTCATTACATATTATGCAATACTTTTAAAAAAGAGAAAAAATTCTGATCTGATTCTGTTAAAATGAACAATAAGTATTTTGTCTATGAGAGACACTATAAAGATAATAAAAGTTTCATCTTGTTTACTTTAATATATAACTACAGACCTGTAATAATTGTGGTGTGTATTTCATTTACATATTTGTTGTCACTATGTACCTACACAAACATGAGTGCACTTAAAACACAATTATAAGAAATGGAAGATAAAAATGCCAAATTGAAATATACAATAATTTCTGAAGTTAATGTAAAATTACTAAAACTGACTAAACAAATCAGTTAAAAACTTAGACTACTCTAATTATATTTTGCCTTAAACAATTTGCTTTGCTACTCTCCAAAATAAATATAAAAAACAAAATGTATTTTAAAAAGATTGTGAAATCCAACAACGAATACAACATACAAAATGATTTTTGTATTTCTATTTTTTTAACCAGTGGAATTTGCTGCACTTGCATGCCACTTACAAGTTCACATTTTTCATAAATATTAATATATATTGTCAACCCAAAACATAAACAGATGTTTGATACAGTCATCAACAATTTCAGAAACCTAGGGAGTAAATCCTATGTCAACAACAATATCAAAAACCTAGGGAGTAAATCCCATGTCGGCAACAATTTCAGAAACCTAGCAAGTAAATCCCATATCGGCAACATTTTCAGAACCTAGGAAATAAATCCCATGTCATCAACAATTTCAGAAACCTAGGGAGTAAATCCCATGTCGGCAACATTTTCAGAAAATTAACCTTGTCAGAAACAAATGTTTGTGACATCATGATGCGTAGATTTGCAGATGAACGGTGCGATCAAAGATAATAAATAGCAGAAGATAGAGCAGCTTCCCAATATAGTGGAACATCCGTTCAAAAGGCATTGTGGGTACACGGAGAGCAAGTTTACTGCAACCGTGCGGCGGTGCTATATAAAAATAATAAAGGCGCTGGTCTTGTTCGCTTGTTTCCTTTAGTTTCTCTACTTAGTAAAATGTTCAAATTTTACTGCAACCGCAGGAGGGCGAATTTTCCATCGATTTTAATGAAAATACGCGGAGCAGCTCATTCTTCTGCTATTTAAGTTCTTTGGTGCGATTAACCACCAGAAACAATCTTTGGTGACAATATTATAGGACAATGCAATCATGGAAACACCCTGTAGTCTTATTTGGTTTACCTTCTTCGGGATGACGCCGTATAACACGTACTAATTCATGAAATGCTGTGTCTATATTTTGAGGCGGGTTCTTGGCACTTGTTTCAATGTATTGAAGCTAGTGAAGGGAACAAAGAAACAACTTCAATCTTAATAGATAGACAAAAACAATCATAATTAATGAAAATTCAATAATAAAACCGTGAATAAATAAATCAAATAATATTACAGGTCTGGGCCCTCTAATTAAAGACCACTTTTCTGTCATGCCAAATTGCCAAAAAGTGGTCTTTAAATGAAGGGAGACAGTGGTGGATCCAGGAATTTGAAATAGATGGGGCCCGGGGACAGACTTTCACAGATGAGGGACGAGGCCACCTCAGCCCCACCATGGCTGGAGCTTGTAAGAAAATTTATGATTATGGCACCTCTAGGTGGCCGGAAATGGCATTCTCATACCTAAATTTGATTATAATTTTCTCCTTTTTTTTACAATTTTGAAAAATGTAGGATCCCCAGGCCGGCTCACCCCTTGAATCCGCTACTGGAGACCTGTATAATAAATTAAATAATAAAATAAAATAGATATACATAGAAAACAAATGGATATAAAAGAAATATATAAAATAATGTAAAAGTATATTTGAATAGTTTTGGGTTTGCTCATTATTGTTGTAGGACTCTTTAAGCACAACAGATGTTAATTTACTGCAGGCTTTCTTCGATGTTATCATAATAAATTGAGTAAAATAATAAATAAATAATAAAATAATACATCAAAACTTACTCCAAATTGTGATGCCATATGTTGGCCTTCTTCCTTTGAAACCTTGCGATGGTGGACTAGGTCAACTTTGTTCGCAACAAGAATCATGGGATAGCAATCCCTACGATAAAATGAAAATAACATTGTCATTCAGTCTTGTGTTATCAGAATTTCTAAAATGTATTCAGGTAGGTTAGGCACTGACAGTATTTTTGTTTATAATAGTTTTTTAAAGCTAGGAATTGAAAATGGATATTGTACAGGGGTGGGGGGTAGGGGAATTATTTGTTTCCTAGTTTGTTTTATTTTAATACATGGCATTGTATGTACTAGTGGCAAAACTGGGATGGGGACATACCCCTGGAGTATGTACTATTCTTAGAGGGCCCACGGCATTACGTTCATGCACTGTATAATAAGTGATGCATAGACATGTAATAGTTGCCAAATGATAAATTAATACAAGTAAACCTGAAATTATTTTGTAACACATACATACTCTACTATACTATTTAGTATTAGTATTATTAGAATATGAAACATGAATGAAGTACAATAGAACACAAACTATAACAATACTACTTAATGACAATATACAGATTGTTAGAAAACATTTAAATATATTTTTGAATTTTATTAATAAACATTTCATAATTAAGAAATAATAAAGATAATAACTGCTAAAAGGAACTGGAATATCCAAGGACATAAATTGTAGCATTCCTTTTATTGTACAACTCGATGCTTTGTTAATTGCTTGATGAGATAATTGATGTTTTTAAGGAGATGGTATTTAAACCTTTTAAGACATTTTAACAGGTGTGTCATGTGATTCATCAGGTGACATTTAAATGTACTGCCATCTGGCATTATAATAATAGATATTGTAGATAAGATGTGCATGGTGCATATATTCTAATACAAAAGCAATGCTTACGGCATGTTAGTCATGTGAACAAATGTCAGAGTTCAAATCTACACTAATATTTTTTAATAATGCTACTCACTGTTACAATGGAAATAACAAGATTAGTAAACTATTACACATGATACATTTAACATAATTTGTTTCATTATTTTGTGGTCTTACTTATCGTATGCGAGTCTCAGTCTTTAAATAATGATTAATCAACTATCCTAATTAGGTTTATCATTTTATTTCATGCCTATAAAATATCTAGTGATCACCTCACCATCGCTATTAAAACCATCACCATTATCTACAACCAACACATGACCACTATCATATCACCATCATCATTATTTGCATAATCATTATCAGCATCATCATCTGTATCGTTATTGTTATCAGTAAACACTGTGTGTCATAATCATTATGCTCATTTTGTTTTATAGCCTATTTATTATCATTTGTGCCATCATCATTATTACAATAAATACTAATACTTTTTTACGATCAGTTCATTTCCTTATTTATTTGAAAATCAAATTGCACACACGAACAAAAAAATGTCAAGGTCATCTTAAGTAATATTAATCTGCCATTTAAACAATATTCATTCCATCAACTTTATAATATATAATACATCAAATAGTTTGTATCTAGCCTTATAATCCATCTATGATCCAAACCTATAAAATCAGGGAACATTACAGTATACATATATTATCATTACAATAATAATGTTATTAATTGATCATTAGTATTACTTAATAATATTAATAATGCAAAGCAATGGATCTAATATAAAAATTAAAGATTATTATATAGTATTATCATCATAATATTGTATTATATAATTATCATCATTTCAATTATTATTTTTATAAATACTGTATTACTACTTTAACATTCATAATTTATGTCAGTAAAATAATTACTAAATAAATATTATTATTCTTAATTCATCTATTATAAGTTAATACACTAGAATTCCAAAATTAAATTATAAGAAATAATTAATTGTAGCCTTCCCTAGGTTACCACCAGACTAAAAAAAAACTATGAATACTTTCTCATTTTAATTATGTACTCTAGATCTCTTCTAATATAATTATTAATCTTAATTCATTTGGTATTATATGTTAATATTACATAGAATTTTTGAAATAATTAACTAGCTGCCATTCCTCCATTCCCTTCATTAATACATTAGATTTTCTTAGAATGATAGATAAGGGAACTATCATACTTCCTCATTTTAATTACTCTGGGTCTCTTCTAATGGATTCAGTTAATGAGTCTATAGTACACTAGATTTCTTTGAGAATTTTATAATGCAGGTTGTAACTGCAGAAGGCTTTGACAGAAGTTTAAAGAGGCAGTCCACTGTCTTCACAGTCAACAGTCTTTAATTTCCTACTAGGCCCCATAACCATATTGAAGACATCAGTTATATATCCTCATCCATTTCCATACTATGATCCCAGGAACAGTGGTGGCGCCAGAAATTTTCCCAGGGGCGGCCCCCACCCCCCACATTTTATCCCGGAATAAAAAATCCCTGGTAGCTGTGTTCACTGGGAGCGTTTTTATGGCTTAGTATGGTCCAAATAGTGCTTTAGACCACAATATTAGTGAATTAGCAATCAAAATAACATTCTTTGGATAGGCATATTATATTTTTTTAGTTTTTCATCCAACGATCTGTAGTCGTGGGGGAAAATGTCCCCTATCCCCCCACCGGTGCCACCTCTGCCCAGGAAGCTGATAGAGAGATTAATACCCTTTCAATTTCATAGGTGTGGCTAGGTGGATGGGAGGATTAGTTCTACTAAGAGGGTTAAAGTACTGAAGATGACAATTAAGTTTTTATTGGAATAGGTATTTACTCACACATTCTCATCTCAATTTTTGCAACCACCTCCCCCCCCCCCCCCCCCACATGCCAAAACCAGCCTATGCCACTAAATTTGGTTGTTCTCTCCTGGTCAGTCTCTTACCTAGTACCCCCCTTAATATCAAATATTATTTACTTATTATATTACTATTATAATTATCATAGCAATTACAAATCTTCTAAAACAAATGCATCCCTTACATATTATAACCGTTCTTCCCAATGTGTCCAGGTCATTATAAATCCTGAGCTTCTATCTACCAGCTTTTATCACCAGTTCTAAGAAAATGTTTATATAAGCTGTAACAACACCTGGCATTCAATTCTGTATGATATTACGATTTCCCATAACTATGTCAACACATATAAAATATAAACCAATCTAAATTATCACATTATTTCCTCTGTCAAATGATACTTTCAATGTGTATCATATTTTCACTGATGCATATTTTGTAATTAAAATACGTCATCATAATGAGGAAAACATGCTGATGCACATTTAAAAAAAATCTGTTTTGATTTTGCACTTACCATACCATACAGTCTAATTGTTTTTTATATTTAATTTTTAATATCTTTTGGTCAGGGGCCTCATCATTTTCTTCCCAAACATTATTATTTTTGATATATATTTTGTTAGTAATCAGATACTCTATTAGACACTGTATTGTACTTTTTGTTATTTGTGAATAAAGAATAAGAATAAGAATACTCTTTTTGCCCTGCCAGTAGCATACAGCCTAATTTCAAATTTCTTTTAAATTTTTAAACATTTATATTTATTTATTTGTTGGGTTCCTGATGCCCTGGGGCTTTGGTCCTCTATCCCTATGACCCCTATCTTGTCAAGTACACAACAAAGATTGCCATCTTATGTTATAAAACAGGTGCTCCAAAGCTTATAACAAGTTAAATATTAACTTCATGCCCTACTTTAATATTATTTATTACTAAATAACATCATACTGTACCTGTCCTTGACTCTGAGTATCTGAGCGTGAAATCCTACAATATTCTCAAAGCTAGCTCGATCTGTGACGGAGTAAACAAGCAGAAAGCCTCCCCCAGTTCTCATGTATTGCTCCCTCATAGCACTGAATTCCTCTTGTCCAGCTGTATCTAAGACTATAAAATAAAGCAAATTTACTAGTAGGTTCTTTATCTGAATATATTATTACACATACTGTAATATAATATATAAAATATTATATATCTTTATATAATTATCAATATCATCATCATGAAGTACATGATCCTTCTTTATGGCATTAATCATTAATACACATCATAATCAACATAATTTAACAATATCATCATCATAATCATTAATACATTTATATCATCATAATTATAATTAATCATAACTATCAGTATTATCAACAACATAATTATCACCACCAAAAATAGGACTATAACGGCATAATAATCATAATCATCAGTAAAATTATTAATAATTTACTGATGATTACGAAGCAGCGCAGTCATTCAATGGCAAAACAATGTATATTCTTGTTTTTTTTTGGTTAAATTACATTGTTTTGGCTTGGATGCATAATATGGCCCATATGCATATTACAGGATGCAATACACTCGCATCACATACTGTATGCAGTGTCTGTCTACTCCACATGGGTTATCATTTGGTGCATTTTACACCAAAGAAATCCAAATCCAAATGCAATTATATTATTATCAGTGTCATAATCAATACAATTTTAGGGGATTGTCTCCTAGTGTAGGCTACTGCCTAATCACGAACAGTGGCGTATGGGGTGCACATTCCCCTCCAAAAAGTACTCGCGGCCCCCCCAAGTCGCCTCAACAAAAATTCAGTCAAGTAGTTAAAAATCAACTAAAATCGTTTTATTTTATGAATTAGCGCCAATCAACTGATCATCGAACCCCCCAACTTCACCTTCGCACCCCACATCAGCACCCCCATTTCAAGACTTATAAATATGAAACAGATCACCACCAGAAGGACCCCACTGGAAATAAGTCTTCAGACTTTCGTGGGTTATCCTTAGTGTTTACACCAAATAAATCCAATCCAATAAACATAATTATAATAGTTACCATTTACATGTAACAATTACGATCATACATATCATCACATAATTAAAATTTTTATTATCATCATTATCATCATCAGTTTCATTACATGCATAAATATCTAAACTTGCAGATTTACAATCACCATAACTTTGAGCATCATATATTATTATTTTGAATAAAAATTAATTACCAAATTATAATTATTTGTACTAACCATCGAGCATGCACCATTCTCCATCCACCTCCTCATGCTGCATATAAGAATCCTCGATGGTTGGATCGTAATCCTCAACAAACATCTTCTGGAAGAACTGTATCGTAATTGCACTTTTGCCAACGCCTCCATCGCCAACAACAACCAATTTATATGTTGCTAGATTACTCCGTGAAATGTCCGCCATTGCTGATTCGTTCAGCTGAATGGTTTGCTCAATTTTACAATCGATGATCAGAAACAAATGTGTTATTCTTCGAAGTCATACAAATGTAACATAATTGTCTTAAGGCCATATATTTTCAAGCCTAATTTTGCATTCTCTGAAAAACAGATAGGAAAATTATATTAATAATTCTCATTATGGCAATTTGCTGATTTCACCGGAGGCCTGTTCCCACGTATGAACACGTAAGTGTGTGCAACGATCAATGTGCGGCCCAAATAGAAATACCGAAACCGAACAGTGGTCAGAGGCAATTAAGGTGACATCTAAAAATAGGTTCTCTTACCTAAGTGTCAGTTACTGTTGAGTTGTTGAACCGAAAGGTGATAGTAATTAACGAGCCTGGGCATAAGTATTATCATTACTGAGAAGGTACTTAGATTTAATTGCTCCTGCAATATGAAGATGCCCTTAGCAAAGCAAGGTGAAATTATTCATTACCTTGATATATTTCTCTTTAACATTTTTTCATTCTCATTTCAACACTAAGCAACTCGTTAACTACAGGATGGAAAGATATGATGCTCTATAATAATATATGGTTATGAGGCCAAGGGACTTCTCTAATTAATTTGAAAACAGGATCCTTGGATTAAGCCCCAAGATCTTGCCAATGCTTGCACTAATCCTTTGTAACCAATTCATATTATGCCATTGCTTTATCTCTTAAACACATGGGTGTAGGCTGGGGTGCAGATGCATCCCCCCCCCCCCCAAATACCATAGCAGCAAGTTAGTTCCACCTGGGTTAAAATACTAAAAATGACCATTAAATTTTCATTAGAATAGGGATTTAGTTCCAAATTCTGGGATTATGTTTCACATTCTCATTCTTCTCACCCCACCAGCCGAAACCAGGAAATGCCCCTGTAAACACAATATTATAATTGATGTAATTATTATAATGATGTTAATTAACATTTAATAATTTTGCAAAAATAATAATATAGCAGACCATAATACTTCTGTGATCATTAGACCAACAGCTTATGTATATTCTAAGTATATTCTGGTAGTACCATAGCATTATTACCTGATGATGACATTTGACATGTCAAAACATGTCGGTTAAAAGCTATATATATTTTATTAGATGCATTACTACATTGGTATTACTTACTGTATGTATATTATATGTATTATATTTCCTAAAAGGTTCCCTGAGCATCAGCATCAACTCTGGGTTAGTTAGAATGGGTTTTACCCATTTTAGACTCCCTATTTCATTTCATTTCATTTATTCGTCTCAAAAAATACAATTCACATAAAATATCATACACAAAAAAGACGGAGAGATAGGAAATCCAAAAAGAGAACTAAATCAACTGCCAAGTGGATTACCTAACAAAAAGACGGACAAACAGACACAAAATATATAAATATGTATGAATGAATATAAATATCAAAATCAGCCCTTAAAATAATCTTTCAATGCCTATCATATGAAAAATTGTCAGAAATTCAGAAAAAAAACAATGAAAAGTACAACTCGAAGGACAAATGAGTTAATTGTATTATATGAATTACAGTTTTTGCTAATTAACATACTTTTTACTACAAAAGTACTGAACAAATACCAGAATGTTGGGTCCAATAAAAAACACACTGTGGTCAAATGTGTATTCATTTGATTGAGATCCTCAACTACTCACTCAGTAGACACATAAGTAAAAAAAAAATTAAGTGGCTTCAAAATACTAAAATGAACATTAAGTTTTCATTGGAATAGAGATTTAGTTCTACATTTTTGCACCCCAAGGCTGTTTAGCACCTTTCCCCCTTCCCCAGCGAAAACCAGCATAAGCCCTGGATAGCCATGTTAAAAACACCTGTATAAAAATATTTCTATTACCGCTGTCATTGCCGCCATCATTCATCATCCTTTTAATACCATATAGAATATACAGTAGGCCTACTGTAATTGTTGAATCAAACTCATAAAAAACAGCTACTTGCTTCACTCTCAAAATCAGTAAACAAGTGAATGAATATTAATTAAAGCCCTGTATAGACTACAAAATTATATTTTACAAATACATGTGACATGCCTATATATGATCATGACATCACATCATGACCATATATAGGCACATCATGACTACATTTGAGCATTCAACAGTTTTTTGTCAAATAATAGTGAGAATAGGACTTTAGAAAATTAAAAACAGAAGGTGAATTTTACTGACCTCGGTATGTTACAGTTTGAAATTACTTAAAATCTTATAAATCTTCCTTCTAAAAATATTTTTGCTTTAAATCTTACCTTAAACGCATGTGTAGAAATGACTTGCGAATCGTTTTAGCATACTTAAAATAATAAAGAAGCTTGCAGTAAACACAATTCAGGTAGTGATCTGAAAAGGTGATGAATCCGGATATAATGATTGAGATATCTAGGATTGGTCCGAATTTCCTGGTTTTTCTTAATACATCCTTTTCCCAAACCACAGAAAGGATTATGTAGGGCTTGAAGTAAATATATATAATAAATACAATTTACCTACTGTACACCAAATCCAGATAGTTTGATTCAACTAAACCCCTACTGGTGTTTGTCATTTTCTGTTGATTTTTTACGCTGTCTAAACCAAACTGGTAATCATTATTATCATCCCCATCCTTATATATTCAATATATAATCTCATCAAAAGATTAGGAATGTAAGCATACAATATATAAGAATTTTAAACCAATAATAATATGTAGGTTTTTATATAGCGCTCTACACAACTAAGTCTCAGAGTGCATTTTCACATTACTACCCCAGTCATATGGGGATATATTCCATAGTTTTCCATATATCAATATCAGTGCATTTGGCACTCCTCAGATACCACTTATACCCGATTCACACGTGAAGTTAAACTTAACAAAAAGTAACAAATTGTAACCGAGCGATCTCCCGAGTTATTCCTACCGAGATAAAAAGCATTCACACGCGTCTGTAAGGTAATGCCAAGGTCGTTTAAAATTTATTCAGTGTTTATTCAATGAACCATTTTTCATATAGGTCTAGCCTAGGCCTAGTTGAGAAACCCTGTCACAGATGGACTGTTGAACTCACCATCACAGTAAACATTCGAAGCAATCAATGCCCTTAACAACTGCTGTACTACTACTACTACTAAACTAGGCATAGCTTCCAACGTTTCTGTCGACTCTTGATAATACTAGTAATAGTACTAACACCATCCCGACGTTCATTTTATGTGTATCTTCTTCTTCTTCTACCATTACTAATTAACATCAATAACAAGGGTAATTCATTCATCATTGAGAAAAACTAGGCCTATCTATTTCTAGTGGATCAGAATCGTCTGCAGAAGGAAGAAAATTCAAGAACCCCGTGAAACACAGTAGATTTTTGTTGTGTTGAAATTCCTGCGCATGCGCAGATCCATCCATGCTACATCTCGGAAGCTGAGGCTGGTAAAGATTACTGAGATGTTATGAGATTTTACAAGGATATTACACGGAGGTACACGTGCCGTAAAATGTTACATTTTGTTACATTTGGTAAGATTTTTGTACGTGTGAATCGGGTATTATACTCCTGGGTGGAGAAAAGCAATGCAGATAAAGTGCTTTGTTCAAGGACACAAGAGAAATGCACAGAAAAGGATTGAAACCCTGACCTTGATGTTGGGAAACCAAACCGTTCCGGCTGCACCAAACCACTTCCATAGATAAAACATGCCTTTCAATATTCATGTTTTGGTCAATAAATTGATCCAGTAAGTTTATGTTTGAGATGATTATAGTAAGAAACAAACAACCCTGATTCAATATTTTGACCTTTGTCTTTAATTAGATCATCAGGCATCATTCTTAATGATGTAATTATGGTCAAAATATTGAATCACAATGGCGTGCCGTAATTTAAATGAATCCAATAGTATGATACAAGGGTTGTTACGTCGGTTGTGGCTGGAAATTATGCTAATTTATATTCTAAAACAGATTTTTGAGTGGCGTTGAATAGCATGGTGGTTAAGATGCTTGCCTTTCAATCCCTGGGTCCTGGGTTCAATTCCTGTCACGGTCAAGATATTTCAAATCTCTCTAAGCCTCATAAAAATAATTAGTTTATAAAGCATCATTCCATTCTAATACTGACAAGTTCATTCATGTTGGACGTGACAGAAATTTTTAGAAATAATAAAAGTGCTTCAATGGAGGACATTACGTGGACCAAAGTGGGTTAGAAGGGGAATCACCTTGGCTACGGCATGAGGGCCATAAGGTATAAGTTCCCCTCCTCCTGCTCCCAAGATTTTTAAAGCATTATGTCAGATAATCTCAGATTATTAATAATTATGGGATATATTGTGGGAAGGTTAACAATCTATGTAATGTGGCCTTAGCATTCCCACCAATATTACAACAAAACTTAAAGAGGAAGAAATGGAGGGACTACAAAAAGAAGGGAAAACAAAACAAAAGAGAGAAAACAATGCATATCATGCTCACATTTCTGATTTATTTTTTTCTGTGTGAATCCTTTCTTTAAACTGATTGCAAAAATATTAAATATTAATCTACATACACTTCATCCAGGGAAAATTAACTGTACGACAGTGCTACATTAAATATGCATTATCCATCGGATCTTTACTTTTATTTCCATATGCCTAAATTTGCATTCCATGAGTAGAATTAAAATCCTACAGAAAATGAACTGCAGATTTCATATTTCTGTAGGCCTGACCATTCAACACAAGCGGACATGTCCAAGCATTACAGCTAGAGAGAGATCCATAATTTCAGTGGGGCACGAAAGGGGTTTCTGCCCATTTCAAAACATTACTGAGCATATCTACCTGCATTGTAGCATCCTAACTAGAAAGTCCACTCAACTAGCATTGAATTATGCATGTCCAATTTCCCATCTGTGATTAATTGATGTTTAAAGGAGCAACGCTTTCATAAATTCACAATCACAAATTAATGGCTAACAAGTAAGTGTTTCATGCAATCAGAGAGGGTCTGCATTCAAGTCAACTGTATGAAATGAAGTGGTTTTAGTGTGTTTACAATGCTCTATTAAATTACCAACACACGCTATCACAAGATAAAACAACCCTGTCTTTCCCAAGCCCTGTTCCTAAGCTATAAAATAGATTAATATTTAAAAAAAATAAAGAATTAATCAAATCTAAAGTAAATCTAAAGTAGTTTTTTAATTTCAGATAGTGTTGAATAAATTTATCTTGTTCGAAAGTACTATTGTTTATATTTTCCAATGGAAACCTTACATACAATATGTTTTTCCAATATTTTGTTTTGGTTTCAACATAAAAGGAAAAATCTAAAAAAAAGATCTGAATTAATTGGGACATTACCATGCCAAGCAAACTATCTGATAATACTGTACAATACAATACACAGTAGGATGCAATGAAAGAATTTCATTTTCATGAAATGAATGAAATTTGGATGATTGATAAATCCGGATATTCCCTCTGACCCCCCTCCTCTAATGGGTAAGAGAACACCCCAAATCGCCCCCTCAGACTATGTTCCTTCCCACCTCAGACGGAGTGAAGCTCATTTAAACCATGGAGTTATAATTATTTTTTTTAACAGATTTTCTGGAAGTGGGTTTCTTTCAACTTGGGACCCTTGTATGTGCAACGTAAAGAAATTGATGTATCTGATTAGGGGGTAGGGTCCTGGGATTTAGGAATTAACTACCATAAAGATTACCCCTGTATTTTTTAATGTATATTTCCTAAAATTGAGTGGGGGGGGGGTGAGCAGGCTGGCTTCCCTCTTACACAACTAACTGATAACAGTACTTGATCAGAAAGAAAAAAAATCTACATAACTATCAGCAATTGAAGAATTTGAATAGTATATCCCTTGTGAGTATATTCAGTTTGGTAGGCCTATCTATGGCAGAGTGCGAAGGACCTCTCTCACCCTGGTTCCCCAACTTAAAATTTACAAATTATGGCTATGTATGTAGCATCACCTTGTCACTTACTTTTACCAAATAGCTTACAATTCTATACCACTGCTGGAGGGAAAGTGTAACAGGGAAGTGAAAGGAATTAAAAAGACTGTGGATATATTGTTCAACAACCTTATGTAAATCCAAGCTGAGTTCTTGATTGGTGGAACTGGCTTGACCCTCATTCTTGCTATCTTAATGCATTATGGAATGCACCAGGAATTCCCCGACAAGGGATCCACACCCACATTGGAGAAGCCGGGTCCAGGGAAAAAAATTACTTATTTATTTTATTTATTTATTTCAACAATCTTTAATGAGGGTGGTCCATCCAGCTGAAGCTGATCATTAGGGACCCTCAATACACATAGTAGGCCTAAAACAAAACAAAACTTAAAAGAGAGTATTAAACTAATTAATTTACAGTAATATAAATAACAACCTTTCAATTCTAAATTTACATAATGAATGAATTCAAAATTATATAAAAAAACTTATTCCCCAACAGGGAGTCCAAGTGGTGGTCCAGAGATTTCCAACAGGGGGGTGGGTCCTCTGCCCTCCTGGACCCCCTCTAGTGCCACCCCTGACTTCACAGTGGATATTGTTCCGACGCTTTTACTCAAATCCGAGGTGTTGATTGGTGGAGCTGGCTTGACCTTAACATAAAATTTCAGTCTCGCTATCTTAATGTACTACGGCATGTTGGAAGAATACGTACTGTATCCATTTCCGATTTACTTACCTCCACTCACCTCAGTGTCATTAGGCTTCCTTTCCACCTCATCAAGCCAACGTCGCACGGCCTAGCTTACTGATTCTGTGACGACGAATATTTATGAATAACAATATCGTAATAATATAATAATAGAATACGATAATTATAATTGAGACTTAATCAGCTTTAGTCAGTCAAAACTCAAATTGTAGGCTTATTTCGGAGGAAGTTCTAATAAGTTCAAAATCGGGATGTAATGTATTCGATGTGATCAATGGTATGCATGCTACACAGTGTAAAGGATATTCACGCTAAACAAATAATACCGATAATCACCACATAAATGCCGAGTAGGATAAATAACTATAAAATATTAAACATGTACCGGTATATGTAGGCCTATTCTTATTCTAATCGGTGCGACACAAAAAAAGCATCAGAAAATATCGAAATACCTTTATATAGAGAAAGGGATGGCGCTTGCTTGCGACGGCAGAACACCTGTGTACTGATTGGAGGAAGCTGACAGTTGACACCTGTGGCCTGGAACAGAAACCAGGAACATACACTGAACCGTCAGAATGGATAAAGATGCTTTCAGATGCCACAGAAAGTGGTCTTTGTTTGTATTGCTCTTTAATTATTTACTACTGTGCTTAGTGCGTTCAATTTATTTCTATTAAATTACGGTAACTTTAGACTTTATAGCCTTCAACAAAATATCGTCAGGCTAAGTATTAACAATAATATAATATTTCACAGAAACAGGCCTATCGTTGGAATATAAACAAATTTATGGAATTAGGCCTTCTTTTATCAGACCGCACTCAAAAGCCTTCTTGAATGCAAATCACAGCTGAAAGTGGAGCGGTGGGATTTGCATTTATGCATTTACAATTTGAAAGAGGAGTGAATTTCACTCTCACAAAAGCAAGCTTTTTACTGTAGGCTTAATGATGATTTCAACAAACTCAGCTACTTAGACGAGTGAAAGTCATGTGGCGTAGTGGTTGAAGATATATTTTCCCATCATAAATACCCCCAAAATATAAAAATCATTTTTGAATTAACTTGCTCATTTTGAAGTAAAATAAAAATTATCAACTTGAACATAGAAACTAGCGTGGGACTATTTAAAAATTGAAATTATTTACACATAACAGCAAAATAAAAAACGGTAGAAACACTTCCAGTCATGGTTTATTTTTATCATCAAATATAAAATTAGTACACATTTTAAAATTTCAATAACTTCGTGCCCAAGTCTATGTTATTGCAAAATGAGCAAGTTATAAAATAAAATAATAAAATTGGAAGTCGTGATCGAAGAATACATTCGTTGTAAAAACAACTTACTTGATATTGATGTTTGTGTGACTGAAATAACTTATTGATAATTTAAATGAGCTATCTATCCAATGTTTTTCATCAATTGTTTGAAGTTTTTCAGATTTACAATTGGCCTATATAGATCTTTAACACCCGGGCTAGGCATAAGCTTACAACGTCTGAAGTTAGGCCTATTTAAAATAATTTATTTATTGCCCTATTTTTTTTTTTTTTTTGCGTATCATCCAACCTCGACGTATGAGGCGCTAAATCTTTGTCTACATTATCACATTTTAGGCCTATGTGACAAAAAAAAAACAAAAAAAAAACAAAAAAACTTGATAGGCCTATGTCCAATATTTATTAAGGGGACAACGTAGGCCTACATGTCTATGTTTAAGCACCGCCTTAAAAGCATAATTTAAATTTATTTTGTATTTTTTAAAAATGTATTCATTGTTATGTGTAATATCGCTCTGAGAGATTATTATAGGGCGCTATATTAAAAAACCTATATTATTATTATTATTATTTGGGTGTAATATGACATGGCCATATTATGGGCACATCACAAAACTTGTTACATCAACAATTGTAATTGTGGACAGCGCTTTAATACCAAAATGCAGTAAACTACACTAAAACTAAATTGCAGCTGCAAGTTTTAAAAGTTTGTAGGGCTAATCCCAAAAGTTGTCTTTATTTGGAAGGAGACGTCTAGTAAAAATCTCCAAAGCAGATCTGTAAAATATTGGTGGGAACTTACTGTGTTCCCACGGTACCGTGGGAATAAGATTTTGGCTTTGCGCCCTCTGGAGAAAGTTACTAACGGCAAAGGCGGCGTATTATAAGCAAATAAATTACTACACTAAACACTGAAAATAAATAAACACTTTTTTGGATTAAAAATTTATGTCGTAAATTGATCGTTCTTAATTTGATAAGGATCGATCCAATAATTACTTATTTTATAACTTAATGTTTAAATAACACTACATAGTATACCCTGTAGTTAGGCCTACATTACCTCCGCAGCATTAAGGTAGTAAACAGGTGTTCACATAGTTACGAACAAGATGGCCGCTTACGCTGTAAATATTTTGGTAGAGCGAGAGTACGATAAACAGTAAACCAAACTGTGTTATTTCACAAGGTAAATACATTTGATATATTTTGATTCTGTTAAACTGTGTACATATCTTATATTGTTTGGTTTACTAGTCGAGAAACTTTGAGAGACGTTAATCAGTTGCTTCCTTAGCACACCTCGCTCTGCTCCACACTAGGCCTAACTAACTAAAAGTAAGCTAGGTTGAAGGCCTAGCATAGCCTAAGGCCTAGGCTAGGCCCTCCCGCTATCTAGGGCCTAGGCCTAGCCTAACTTTCATAGTCCAGGCCTAGGCTCTACTGTAAACGGCATTGCCGTAGTGCGGGAAAAAAACTTGTTGTTTTTTATCGGCACTGCCAAGTAGACATAAGAAAGAAACATACTCTAGGCCCTAGGTCCTAGACCTAGGCCTACGGATTAGGGTCGTAGCGGCCGCCAGGGAAAGCGGCCGCGAGTCGATACACAGCAATTTGTATGGAGCGCCAAGCGCGCAGTACTGTATGCAAAATGTTTGTTGGACAATGGGCATCAGAGTTCAATATTAATACTGCTTTAATCAATTATCAAATTAATGTATATTTTCTTTCTTAATTTATATATAGCCTAGTATATAAATCGAGACTTAATATTTAGTTAGTTTATTTATTATATCAATTGATTTATAGTATGCCTATTTTCTTACAGAAATGGATGGTACTTTTTAAATGGCTTCTTTCTTTAGTTATTTATTCGAATTTTACTAACTTGTGTTCAGTTTGTTCTTTAGTGAATGAACATCTGTTTGTCATTGCATTTGACTTATGTTTTTCACATTCATCACATTTTATTACATTGTAAATTTAGTATTGACAGATCCCATGTTGAAATTCGTTTGTGTCCTGAAAGAAATATAAAATACAAGTTCATTATACATAAAAATCCGAACTGATAACATATAATAAATATCAATTTAATCATATCATAATTCAATTATGTCATGTACGGATCTTTAATCAATCAATCAATCGGAATAGCGCTACTGGCGTTCCATACATTTTGAGCGCGGCCGTTTCTCTCGTGGCCGCTACGACCATACTCCCCTAGGCCTAGTCCTAGATTCATTTGCAATGTGTATTCAGGCCTAGGCCTATATATTCTATTATTTTCATTGCCATTCTTTATACTTTGTGCTGATTTAGAACTTTACAAAAGTGATTTGTTTGATAATTAAAGTTGTAATTTATGCACATTAAAAAGTAAATTCAGTTTTGATTGAATATAGCAGGGAGTTGTTATAGTGACTGGAGATCCAACGCTGGCCTCTAAACAGCGATCATAGCCTAAAGGCACAATAAACCTATTAAGAACAAACGAACCGCCAATTACGAAGGCCATTTACGAGCGATAACGATGTACTATCATACAGACCGGCTTCAACAGCGCAGCACCGCAGTGGGAGGCGAGGACATGAACAACAAACCAAGTGTCCGATGTTACTCAAATAGTAAAACCCTATGCGCAGTTTAAAGTTCATAGTTCAACTATTGTTCTTCGGATGCTCTGTTGATCAGCATTTCGCGGCCTATCTTTCACCGAAAAAAGCAAAAAAAATCCAATAATTTTTCGTTTGTCTGTACTCATACGAAAACATAGCTATCATTTATAATGTCTATAATATTAGATGATTTTTAAGCAAGATTGAAACACATTCCTAACGGTTCCTATCGATGAAATCTGGTGTTATTGGTGCGTAAACATGTGTTCGTACTCCTGGTACTCAACGATAAACTGTGCCCATGCGTGTTCGTAGAGAAAACCTCATTATAAATTCGATGATTTGGCAGGCGGTGACGTCATTGAACATGGTTTTTGTTGGCGATAGTTCCTGTTTAGTGGCATAGGCCATGTTTTACATGTATAGGTTTCATGGTTCGATCAGGGAGTTAGATTAATCCTGATTTAATGATAAGGAGTGGGTGTGTGTGTTATGTTTTTTTATATTTCCTGGTGTTCCTCTTTTAATTAAATGTTTACAAAATTAGTTTTAATGCTTTACTTTATTATTTTCAGATGAATATTAGTGCAGTGTATTAAGCAATCCAACTAAATAATATGACAAAAGTATGGCATTACTGACGGAATGAATAACTGATAAACAGAAAAATACATAAGAAATGATATGATATAATGATTATCAGTATATCTATTAAAAAATAAACATGAAATATGATAGTTTCACGTAATTACTTATTTCTTAGATATTATTTTAACGATGGATTCTATTTTACATTTTACCACTTCCAAACAATAATTGTCCAATGGGGTGACATATGTTCAAGATGTTTATCTCAAAACATTTCACCCCCTTCCACCACCACACCCCACCCCTCATGCACTGTTATGTGTGGATAAATCTAATAATTTAACCTGATTTGAATATGCAATGTGTTAATAACGGGCGGCGCCAGCGTATGAAATCTGGGGGTGAGAAGGGGAAGTGAGTGGAACGGTACAATGTCGGCGGAGGGGGAGGTCCCCGATGAGAACTAAGTGGGCGTGGTCAGGCGTCCCTTAAAATTTTTCGAAAGTGTTTCAAGGAAAAAAAATATAACGATTTAGGGGTTTCATTCTTTCATTTAATGTAAAATTATTTTATGTCAAAACCACTTTTAAACATTTTGGAAAATGAAGAAGATACTAAGATAATGAGCATTCAAAATAATAAACAACTATTCTTTATTGATGGTATAATTCTCTGAATTGGAATTTGTGTCATAATTCTTGTAGTATCGTATACAGTTCTACTTCTTTTTGGTGTTCGTCGTGCCGCAACGAGTACCACCGAAAAGTTCTTGTAAGACGAGTACAGTAATGACAAACAAACTAACAGTATACATGCGACCCGATGGCAGCATAACTGAAAGGCAGCCATTTTTCGTTAAGAAGTTTATGAATTTGTAGAATAGGACTAGTCAACTCTTTAAAGTTAAAAAATACAGATTTCAGAAGGTAAAACATGACAGCTCCCTGGTAAGGTGAGAGAGATGACAAGACTGCTTGCTTAAGACTGCTTCTTTGAAATTGTGAACATTTGCACTGTCATCAGACGTTTGGCTGCATCTCGTCTCCATAATATTTTAGGACCAGCCTAGGTCAGTATTCCTAGATAACTACTTTACATCCACACTTAAAGAAAAAACACACTAATGTTTTCATTATTTCCGTTAACTTTTAATAGAAAAATGAGCTTCTTTGCTTCATTCCTTTGCTGTAAATTCTAAGCAAACTCGGATGACCTTCAATGAGTGGTCTACTGTGTGACGATCTATGGCAGAATTGCGTCATTTTATTGGTAGCGGAACAACTTGAAGTAATTATGTTAACGAGAATTTAATGTGCGAATCAATTAGCTTAACGATCTCCCTTGGGGCTGGTCTGTAACTGGTACAAAGGAGCCTGACTTCGTTGGATCTCCAGTCACTATAACAACTCCCTGAATATAGGAAAGGCCTAATTTATTTTTTTTATAGGCCTAGCCTAAATGCCCTTTGTCATTTACTGAAAATCTAAAATTGATCTTTCAAATGTGTACAGGGGGGTTTTATGGCTCAGGCAAGCCCCCTTTTCTAGCAGACCCCCACTTTACTGGCAAAAATTTCCCCCTTAAATTTTCCAAGAGTCCTCAAACCCAGCTAATGCCCTGCAGAGCCACACGGACTCGGGATGTTTTTGCTGCAGATTTTTTTCAAACACAACTGCTTTATAGCATTATTTAGACCCATAAAACACAAAAATCCTCTGGCTTCGGAGGTTTCACTGACCCGCTGGTGCTTTGCTCCTAGACCGCACACCCAGAGAACCCCCTTGGAAGAACTTGGCAACAGGCCTGTACTACGGAAGCCTTTGGACGCCAGCATCGTTAGTCAGTGCACAAAGGGAAAATTGACAAAGAAATACTTTAAGTTATTGCTACCAGAAACCACTTATTATTATCTTTTTTGGTATTTTGGGCTTCTTTTCTAAAAAATTTGGGAGAATTTGACTGAATTCGGACTGGGAGATTGCATGGAAATTTGGGAGACTCCCTGATCTATTTGGGAGAGTTGGAACACATGATGAGTTGATATAATATTTAAAATAAAAGAATTTTTTAGCAAAACCATGTATTGTTTTTATGAATAAATTTTGTATGTTACAATTAAGTTATTTTTGTTTGCAGTTGTATGGATTTGCAGTCACATCATATCCAAGAATCTGTTTTATTTTCTTTGACAGTTCAACATGGCTGTGGCAAGGCCATTATCTCAGGTGGATCTGTTGACCAGTTCCCAGAATGCATTGCATTCTACAGACTACACAATACCAGACACATTGGTGGTGCCATACAAATCCAAGCCAGTTCCTAATCACTTATTGGACACAAGTAAGTATGGAACTTTACGCCAAGCCCCGCCCCTTGGATATTGTTGTTAAGGTCAACATGTATATGCCTAGTCCTGTTCTGATTGGTCAGTTAAGTATGATTGACAATCTGGAAGGCCCATTCTGATTTAGGCATTGTTTTTGTTCTGGTCCACTGAAGAATATTGACAAATTGTTAGTTAAAAAATAACTCAAAAATGGTATGAAAGATGATGCAAGCTATTAATGAGTGTTTGGGTCTCCAATTTTATTGACAAGAAATATGAAAATACTTGTAGTGATGCTCACACCCTAATATAACACAAATATGTTCAGAGATACTGTAGCAGTCAACAGTTATAATATTTCCTGCCTCACTGCTGTTTTTGTTTTTGTTAACAAAACTTTAAAAGCCTCCAGCGTCGCCAGTTTTGAACAGGTGTGCAGGAAATTTTGTTTACGTATACTAGAAGTGATTTCCTACAAACGTCGCCCTTTTTTAAGTTGGACTCCAGGGTTCCCTCTACACCAACAAAACAAAACAGGGGTTTCAGCAAGGACTTTACATTACTGCCATTACACTAATAGTGCACATCTCATGGATGGCACGTCGGTTAAGGATGTGTTCTAAAGAACTTAAGGTTGTGAGTTCTAATCGCATCTTGGTATTCAATTTGATATTTTAATTTTTTACAAATGAACATTCTAAATAATAATTTTTTTTTGTACAAATAAACATATCCTTATTATTTAAGAATTTCTATCTTAGGCATGGAGGAACGCGCCGACCTGTGAGCGGTTGCTCTTGTTAAAATGAATCTAATTATTTTTTAAATATATTTTTCAGAAATATTTCATAATGTAGCTCAAAACGAGGTGATCCAAGCTCGTCCAGCATCCATTCATTATGCTGGGTTTGAACCAGGAAAACTTCACAAAATGAAATTGGTAATTATCGGTTTCAAATTTGTACTTACTAGACCTAAGTCTTCTATATTTATTTTATTTCTTCTATGATTGTTTTCATGAATGTCCCTTAATACTTTTATAATTTTGTATCACATTATGTTTGTATCTGTGCTATTTTTTATTTCTTATATTTTTGTTTGATATATATTAATAAACAGTAGCAGAGATTCCAGGGGGTAGGGTGAAAATATGTGTTGGTAATTTCAGATCTCAGTGTGGGTCAATGCACAGAAACATAAAATGATACACTTCAAAAATTGTGAGATTTTTTTTTTTTCATTTTAAATGTCTTTCATTTCATTTATTTTGTCACTTAATATAAAATATCTGAGCTCTATTGACAGTATGGTAGTGATGTTTTATGAGCTATTAGGACATACTATGAAGCTTGTTTTTAGTTTAAAGAAAAAAATATTCACTTGATTTGAACCTAGTAACCTGCGATTGAAATATTAATTTCACCCTTAGACTATTGCGAATGTATCAACAGAAGTTGTCAAGATGCACATCATTCCACCAACCACACAATACTTCAAAGTTTGGTACACGAAAGGCGACCGACTTGTCCCGGGGCTTACAATGGATTGTACGGTGGAGTTCAGACCAGATGAGTGGCGTTACTTCTATGACTGCATCAGGATCCATTGTAAAGGGGACAACAACCTATTGGTACCTATACATGCTTATCCTGTTATGAATATTTCAGACTTTCCACAGATTGTAAGGTTTCCGCCAACTCCAATATCTCAGAGGTAAGGTCTTCGTGTATTTTTATTTTTATCAACCAAAATATATACAGTATTTGGTTACTTGATACATGATGCATTGATACAGATAATCTGCTTCTATTAGAAGAAGTTGCCTTAGTTAACATTTTCTTGAAAACATCAGGCAAAAAATGTACAATTTTATTGAGTTATCATCTGAAAATATTTTTTATTTCATTGCCATTGTCATCATCAAGGTATTTTTGTTAATAGTTTTACTATTGATGTTGCTGCTGTTTTTATCATTATAATACATTATTATTGCTTTGTCATAAAACTAAAACTAAATCCTTTCCGAGCCACTGGGGCTCATAGGGCTGGAGCTTATCTCCAGTTTCTGTAGTGTGAAGCAGATGAGAGTTGTACTCCCCCTGGACGGGACACTTCCAGCGGTTTGCTGGTACCCATTGATACAGCTGGGTGGACTAAAGCAATGTAGTTAAAGTGCCTTGCCCAAGGACACAAGCGAATCTGTACAGTGGAGACTCGAACCTCCGACCTTACGATTGAAAGCCCAAATGTCAACCGCTGCGCCAAACTGCCGCTACTGCTATTGTCATTAATTATACAGAAATTTTAATGTCTATTGATCTTTTGCATTCATAAAAACATTTGTCTATCCAGTTTATGTTCTTGCATTCAAAAACATAACAATTATTACTTTTTAATATTACTTTGTTTTTTTCCTTTAAAAACAGTAAAACGCAGGTGTTTCCTCTACGATGCAATGCACCAATTGACTTTGAGTTTTTAATCACCTATTTACAACCACATCCATCATTCCAAGTGGAACCACTAAAAGGCATCGTTCCTGCTAAAGGAGAGACCAGGATATCTGTAACTTTCACCCCAACAGATTTTAGCACGGCACATTTGAAATTCCAGGTTATGATCTCCCAGTTCAACTCTAAGCCGTTAGTTTGTGCAGTCTCTGGTAATTCTACTCCTGGATTAGCCCAGTGAGTATTATTATTATTATCATTAATTTATTCTTGCAATTATGCAAATACTATTCATAATTCAAAAATATTGCAATGCGATACGTCCAACTGATTTTTTTCAATGACGATCCACTCAGGATGCCAAGTGACTGACAATCATCAGACAGTGTAGCTTTATCAAGTGCTCACACAAATCAGAGGTGGATTTATCGGCCAGCCTACCAACCGTCATCTAACATAGTGTGTGCCCAACTTTAATGTTCTCTCTAGTGTCATGTGGTGTTATTTAATATTCCAATTTTCCACTTTTCTGCAATGAATTTACAAACTTACCGGAATACTAATGATAATAATTTTTCCTGCCATATGTATGCTGGCAATGTAAAACTATAACCAGTGGCATATCTAGAGGGTGCACTGCAGCACTGCTCCCACCCCCCACCCTCCCCCCCACCCCACCCTAAAAAAAAAAGAAGCTTTTCCCCAACTCTCCCCTCATTGAAAATATCTGAGGCCAAAAAATCATGCTCAAGTAGAAAAAAATCATGTTATTTTGTGACCTAGCACCCCGTGACTTGATAATCAAGCCGCAAACCCCACCTACGTGCCCTCCCCCATCAGCTCCCCTATTTGAAGTCTGCTTTCCCTGCTTTCGCCAGCTCTGGAGTGACCTGACCATCTCTGTTAAAAACATTGCCAATTTTGAAAACTTATCTGTTTACTTCATATAGCTCCCCTTCCCACTATCAGTTTTTGTTTTGATTGACCTTGTCTCCTAGGGTTGGATTTTCAATGTCAATTATTATGTCATATATCTTTCTTCATTAGGGCTGAATTGAATCTTAAAACCAGTGAGCCATTTGATGCAACATCTCAACTTGACCCTCACTCAATTTCTCCCATCGGATTGGTGAGGAAAAAGAAGCTGGCAAAAATAAAAAAGTCCTCCAATTCCCAGCCTACAACAACCAAAACCAAAGCACCTAAGGAGATTGAGAAAAACGGAATTCGGTTCCCAACGAAGATAGACTCACAGCATGCAGTCAATAGTGTTCTGCTGCAAGAAGCTGGAAAACTACGAGTTAAAGATCTTAGAGAAGGTAGTGGCCAATCAGTCTATCAACTACTTAATAAATCACATTTCAACAAAAAGCTTTCCATATTATTATGTAGTGTCTAGTGGTTAAAGTGTGATATATCAAACTTATTTATATGTAATTTATCTGTTAAATATTTCCACGATTTGATACCTACACAAATGACTTATGGACACTGCGCTATCAAGCAATTGTCAGGTTCCAACAAGCAGCTAGAAAATATATTATAAGAAGTCGAGTGGATAAGAAGCTACCTGTGATTAGGCAGCTGATAGCAGACTTCAAGGCTGGCAGGGCAGGCAAACCACCATCAGGTAGTGAAGCTTCACCATGTTCCTTTTACGTTGCTATTGCATTCTTTTATTAACTACAGTTAAGTGCTAGTTTGCTGCTGTTTGTTTTCATAAAGCTCTATCCTGATTATCAAAGTTTCTTGACAAAAAAAATCTTGTATGCCCATATATAGTATATAGATGTGCCTATATATGGACATTATGTGATGTCATCATGACCATATTATTTAGACTTGTCACATGTTTTTGTTTGAATTTGATAGTCTGGGCCAAAGAATTTAAGTTGTCTTTTTGTTTTTACCTTGGGTGATGTTTTGTTTTTCCCAACTCTGTTAGTGAAGTTGGTCTATTCAGTTAAGTTGTTCATTTGGGATGTTTGTTGCGCTTTATAAATATTTTTGATTGATTGATTGATAATAAAATCTTTTTGCTTGCAGTAACATTCGGAGAAGAAATGGATGAAGAAATCTTGGAACATGTTCCTTTAGACATCAATACAGAGAATGTTAAATCATGGGCATTCCCCACCTACACAGCCCCAGATTATAAAGATGATATGGCACCAGATGCATTGGGCATTGTGCCCATTAGGAGAACTGATGTTGTGGTGAAGAAAAATGTATCCTTCTCAGACCTCACTGTAAGTTTGCTTTTATGTAATTGAAAAGTACCCTTTATGTTGGGGGGGGGGGCGGAGGATAATATTGCAAGTAATGGTAATGGTAAATGGTAGTAAATTTGTTGAGCACCTTCCACAAAACAATCGCCTGAAGGCGCTGACAGCATTCAGACCACAAATCATGCTGAAAAAACAAACAAAATATAAATAAAAAATAAACAAACCTTCCGTACTGGTAATGAAATGAGAACTTGGCCAAACATGGCATTAATGTTAATAAAATCAAACCACTTGCATGAACAGGAAGGAAAAAGCGCACTCTCCTGATGTTGAGATGGCGTCTTCACCACAAAAGTGGCATCGGTATGCTAGGCTCAAGTAGCTTCTATCTAGGATAAGCTTTGGCTTTATTACCGTGCACTGCTAAGGTGGCGGCAGCTCAAGTAAGGGAGGTGCAACTTTTCAGGTGAAGAAAAAATTAAAATCTTAAAAGACTACAATTACTGTGATATAAATGTACATGAAAAGAGAAACAAACGAAATGGGTTCTGTGACTGTGATAACTTGAAGACTACTGGTTATTGGACAAACTAAAATTAAATGTTAATGTGAGTGGCATACTGGTATTTGTCCAAGGTTGTTCCTGCCATCTCGGAATTGTTGTTTCTGTAATTTTGAATGTCACTCCTAACCTTCTAACATCCAACTGTTTTTGGTCCCTCAGGTACCAAAGCATTATAAACTGATGGGCTATAAAAAGCATAGTGTTCACCAAGCATCTTATGGCTATGTTCCACCAAAGCTAGCGAGACCACTGAGAACAGGTGCTGAGGTAGGGCATATGTTTCAATGTTCATACATTTTTATTTATTATTTTAAAAGTTATCTATTGTGACCCGCTGAATCCAGGACCTCTGAAAACATTCTACTTAGCATGTAATTTTGCATAGCGCAGAATTTTATGATGTAGAGACACCAACAAATTATACATTCCACATAAAACTAAAGTGCAGTCACTCGATAGGGTGCACACTGTGCCTGGTGCACACTGTGCCTGGTGCACACTGTGCCTGAATACAGACTATTCTATGCAGGGCGAAGGGCAATGTTTCATATTTCTCTGAATTTAACCTTTGACCTTTTCACCACAAAATTTCATCACCTCTCCTCATGACCTGTTTTTGCATAATCATGCTAGCAGACAGGAATAGCCTCCTTGACAGAGATAAGCATTGTGTTGTGGACAGACAAGAGTAGCCAGTACCGGTTTACAGGGTAGCTCAGACATGAAGAGACCCTTAGGGGAAAGTAAGTTACGGTACGAGCTAGTCCACACCTCATGTCTAGCCTAAGTAAAGTCACAAGCAAACTTGAACATGCATCACTACGATTGAATGCCATAAGCCATACCATTGTATCACACATACTTGATTGGTTGGTGGGGTGTCTATAATAATGAAATATGTTAAACAAATATGTTGAAAATTGACATTTTTTGTTTCTTCAGGATGAGGTTATCAATATGCCGATACCCCAGGCGGCATGGACCCAGGAACGAACTGACAAGGGGCAAGATGAAAGGCTAGTTACTTCACCAGAGCCTGAAAGGCAAAGCAAGAAATTGAAATTAGCTCCACCGAGTGCTCTCTTCCAGCCCACTGAATACCCACCATTGCATATATTTGTAAGATATATACCTGTAGTTAAAATTTAGCTGAAACAGATTTTTATCACATGTTGAAGTATTGTTAGATATAATCTTTTCATGTGAAGTCCAGCTACACAACATTTGTTTTATATTATATGAGAACAAAAAGATATCCATTATTTATGCTTAATAATTATTATTTTAAATACTTTATAAAGATATACTTTTTTTGCATTTTGCACTTATTTTACACTTATCATAAGGGGGATCATTAGTTCATCTAAAATTTGCTTCACCCCAAATAAGAACAAATTTTATAAAAGTGACAGAATCATAATATTATGATGTTTTCATAATTGTATTTCTTTTTCATTTGTCTAGAATCCATGTCCAGGACTACAGACATTCCTTTCACCTTTACCTTATTCTGAAGTTGACCCAGACTTCCACCTGTGTCCTCTACCACGTTACACACACGGCGACAAGAGCAATAAGCATGGAACCATGTTAAAGACTTTTCTGGACAGAGAGGTACATTTGTAAATATTTCATGTTGTCTTCCGAAAATTGAATGGTGTCTTTGATTATTATCTACCCTTCCACTAAATTTTATGATGATCCATTTATTAGTTTTTGCGTAATGTTGCTGACAGACAGACAGGCAGACAGCAATATATACATAACCTCCTTGGCGGAGGTGATAACAAATTTTGAATTTCAAAGAATAATTTATAGTAATAGAAGCAACATTAACAAGCACCCACCATAAACCTGTGTACCCCTCCTGTACCTAGTCTAGTATACACCATGCTTACAGTCAGGATATGATACATACGGCTACATCACTGTAGACCCCTGTAATGTGTAAGATGATAAGATAATTTACAACCAATTAATCATTACCCTCTTCCTTATTAGTTGAAATTAGATTAAAATGGTTTGTAAAATGTACTTAAAAACTAGATGTACTTTGACATTTTCTGTATGTGAAAAACTTGAAGTGACTCTACATAATCAGTCTAATCTATTTATAAGGCAGCATTCAAACAGTCATTTCTTGTGGCGACAATCAACTACAAGAGTTGATAAAAAATGTATTCTTATTGGTGGGATAAATAGAATATTTGCATTTATTAACTGGTAGTTTCTATGGAATTGGGAATAATTTAAATAAATTTTTTTTTTTTGGTAAATAGTTTTATATAGTCTGTGAATAATATATGCATTGATATAAATAATATTTGCTTGTGATGAGCTTTAAAACTTGAAAATCTAATTTCAGATATTTAAATTGATTACCTTATATAATAATTTAGTAGCATCTAGTTGAATATTAGCATGAAAAAAATTCCAATTAAGATGACTGTAAAGGCTGTTTTTCACTAGGCGAATTTATTTTCTTGTATCAAAAGTGTTGGTTTCATGCGCACATGCATTCACATTTCTGTCAGACTTTTTTGCTTTAGCGAAATCAGTAGTTCAAACTCTTTATACTTTTTGCGAAGTGAAAAAAAGCCGAAGCTTTCTATTTGCGTGAAATAAATTTCGCCTGGTGAAAAAAAAGCCTACTGCTGTTGGTGTCGTCCCTTTGAAGCACATTGGAAACCACAGGCACCTAGCAATGTCCCTCTTGTGCTCTTTGATGTTTTTCATCTATTAAATGGTGCATATAATACAGTTCCTACATAACACCCATCAATCATGTGAGAAACAATTTCAATGACAGGCATGTACCTCACCTGGCATTGTACTATGGCAGAGTGGGTCAAACGTCCCCACTACAGCAATCATTTAAGCCTTACGGGAAGCATTAATTTTTTGCAGTGTAAGGTCTATTATTAGATTAAATTATATTAATGGATTCATTTGTATGATTTCCTTTCCAGGATGTCATTAGGCATGTCATGCAGTGGAAGAAGTTCCCATCGCAAGGGCTTGTGTCACTGGCTAACACACCAACTCTAACCAATGTTTGGGTACCTAGGTGGTGAGTTCTGTTTATGTTCATGATTTTGAAAACAGCAGACCCAGAACCAGGGGAGTTTCTATGGTTTCACTGAAGACAGCCCCCAATGATAAACCAAAACTCTCCCTCTCTGTGCTTAAAAACATCAAAGTGATGATATTCATATTATATGCTAGAATACTTCAGCTTCAATGAACTGTTCTGTCTGACCACCACAAAAACTCTTCCCCTAGACAACACCAGGGTATCTAGGCACATCCTTGACTCTGTGCTCTCATAAACCTGTTTTCCACTAGGCAAATTTATTTGTGCGAATCGAAGGTGTCAGTTCGGTTCCTGAGCTCTGATTGGTTGCGCACTCTTTTCGGTTCACAAAAAGTAGGAACAGTTAGAACTACCGATTTCGCTGAAGCGAACACTCCGATAGAAATATGGAGGCACATGCTCATGCTTTCGACTCGTGCAAATAAATTGCGCAATTGGAAAACAGACTTTAGGAACCGCCATTTAAGGTATCCTGTTTGCTGGCCTGAATTTAACTGGTATATTGTGCATTCAGTTTACTCACTGTTAGATGACAACAGTTGCTGTGGGACAAATTTGAAAACAAAGTTAGACCAATGATACGTGATGGTACCATACCATTGTACTAGGTTTCTATAATATATTCAAATAATCTTAGTTTTAAAATATGTAAATTTATAGTGCCCATTTTTTTTTTCTTTTTACCTGCCATATATCTTATACAGTATTTATATTGAATCCATTTTTTAGGACACTTAATTTTTCTTGTGTTTTCTCACCATAATTACAATAGTAGGGATCCATTTTATCAAAATATCTAATATTCTAATTAGGTATATTATGATTTTTTTGATTTTTTTTTAAATCATTGTCTCATTAGGACGGATCCATTTAGTACTGAGTTGCTTCCATTATCTGTTCCTCCATTACTTGATGGTTTACCAGAAGATGATCAAGAAAATATCCTCACAGAAAAAATGTAAGTACATAGTTTTGAAATAATAAAAAATTTAATTACACATTTCTTCCTCCAATATGAGACCCCTCTGAGACCTAAAAATTTGGGTTGATCTGAGGGCTTGGTCTCCATTTATCTTATTGATTGTTAGTACTTCGAAAATGTGGTCTTGAATTAGAGGGGTCACAGATACAGAGGTGTCTGAACGAACCAGACGAAATGTATAATTTAAAAATATATTTAAATAACTATTCAAACAGTATTTGATTTATATGTACTAATTCATTTATATATTATTTTGTATTATTTTATTATATTTTGTTACTTTTCTCATAGTGATGAAGATGACGATGAAATTGAAGTAGAAAATACAATAATGCTCACGCCTGACATGGTGAGTGCGGAATTTTCACTTATAGACCGCCCTTTGACGCCAGATGATAAGGAATCTGATGAGTTTCCATATGGTACTAAGCTACCAACTCACAATAATCCAGTCTCAAGCACAGGACCAGTTCCTAGGTAAACATTAAAAGATCTATTTCTTTTCTTCAAAGTACAGTTAGTTTTGTAAATAGAAATTGTCTACATGCTCAAAAAAAGTTTTCTTACATGTTATGGCATCTAAATTGCTTACTCATTAGGTTAGTAACCTCAATCATAAAACCCATGGGCCTCAATTAAGAATAGATCTGGTTTCAGTCATGTCCGCTTAATGATGCCTATGAGACAAATGGTCTCTTTTGATGTTTTAAAATGTATTGCTATTTGTTTTCCAGGGAGAGACGAGAACAAGAACTGGAAGGATTTCTACAGAAGCGGTACAACCAATTGGGGCAGAAGATAGAGTCTAGAATAGGTCACATGAATGGGTTACTAACTGACCCTAAACTTGCCCTCAAGTAATGTGTAGTTGGGAATTGTCTTATCATGTTATATCAAATAAATTGCATTATGTAAATCTACTTTGTGAGAACAAGTTTTTTGGAACTGCCACAAAATCTGGTACAGCCTGGGCCTTGGGCATCATTAGTTTACACTTTTATATTACAAAAACACAGACATGGATGTCTTCCTTGTTATTTCCATCCCTTATTTTACTTCGTATATTTTATTTAATTTAAATACAAAAAAAAACTATTATTTTACCTTGAAAAGTATAAAAAGGAATGAAGATCATAAGCTCAAAATGATTTATTCTCACTGAATTTATAAATCAACTAAATGTACTCTATGATAATAATAATATTTATTTGGAAATGGATGTGGAATAGGCGAGAAGGCCAGTGGCTGATCTAGGAATTCAAATAAAGGGGGCCAGGGAAGGAAACAACACAGTTATATACAGTAGAACCCTTTCTTTGGCACATCCCTATTAAGGGGGACACTTACTTCACCACAAAAGAAAGAAATTATATCTTTTAACACAACAGCCAACCACTATTCATGGGACACCCTATTAAGGATACACTTTTTTGGTCCTGAAGGTGTCCCTAATAGGGTTCTATTGTATTCTATGCTGACAATTCTTGGTCCATCTTCTCAACATATGTATCAAATCAAATTGTTACTATTCACTAATTCTTTGCAGTTTTCACTCGCAACAAACCAGATGAAAGTACTGTATTTGAATACAGCACTGTATTTTTTTCTCTTATATTACTGTATTATAAAATCTTTGTGAATACAGAGTATATTTAATTGTAAGATAGCACATGTAGTGTCATTGTACAAAAGGTTTGTAAATACTAGTTGCCCTGGAAGGATTTTTGAGAATTTGATGGTCAGTTATAAGTTGTGATTTAGGAATCATAATAAAAATTGAAACACAGTGTAACTGTTGCCATTTTCTTATCTATTTCATCAAGTTTAATCAGATTTCTAAAATATTATAATATATTTCATACAGCCAACACTATATGCAATTATGTATAGTAATTGTCAAAAGCAAAATAATACAGCATTTTGTGATTCCCACTTCAAAATGAGATCTGTTGCCAACTCCTGTCAAAATAAAATAATATGGAGCTTGTCATTGGACCCTGGTGACAAGACCTAGGACGATTCACACAAAGGAAGACTTGGCCAAAATTTGCAAAAAAAGAAATATATTATGTACTGCTGATGCTATGATCATGGAAAAATATGTAAGTAGTAGGGAGTCGCTTTTATTTTCAAAATATTTTACTTAATTACATAATTCATAAATGAAGATATCAAATTCAGAAAAGGACTAGGCTAATGGACAAATATACTGTAGTGTACATAAATACAAGGTCATCATGCTACTACTGTATAATTTTTTTTAAATGTAATAATGAACTACTGTAATATACATCTCTTATAATAAAATCTGTAAAACCATCAGACTCAAAAACATTGAATAGCTTATTAAAATATCAAATATTTTTAGAGACAAAAATGTCATATGAGCCACAAATTCACAAATATACTAATTTATTAAAGCCAATTTAAGGATCTATGCAACAAATAAATGAATCATTCATCAGAAATTTAATAATTTATTCACAAGGTTTGTAGTTCAAATATATTATTTATACTGTACTGCATGTTAAAATACATTATTAAACTAGCACGTATTACCACACCTTAGGCGAGACATTTTTTAAAGATCGTCAGAGGACGGAATAAAAATAATAAAATTCTGTTTTCTTATTTAGCAAATGGTTTTGCCAAAAATATGCAGACGAAGGAGAAAATAAAAATAAAATTTTATTGTTGAATGTAAACAGGGTAGTAATGGGATTGTTAAATGCTTTAAATTTACTGTATATAACTAGCAAGAAATATACATATCTTATTTTTGGAGATTTAAAGGCAGCGGTGGGCATAATAAAAATAAAAACTTTTTATTTTTTTCATGGCGGCGGGTGCGCTAATTGGCCAAAAATAAAAATTTTATTTTTATTTGAAATCATCATTATTGGCGAGTGACGGGTTTGCTAAACAAGGTTTAAAAAATGTCTCGCCTTAAGGAGCCATCTATAAATAGAATATCAGACCATCAGTACAGTGACCATGACCAATCATGTTCACTTTCTCATCATCCTCCTATCAGTTGACTTTGAGACACTTGTTGAATAAAGAGTTTTAACTATACTTTTATTGAATCAATAACATAACACAAAGGAAAAAAATGTACAAAAATTTATTTAATACATTTGGAATGACAATGCATGTTTCATTTGGTTGATCATTCCAACTTCTTGTGTGGCACCTTCCCATGAACCTGGTTATGGGCCTGTGAGGTACAGTTGCAAGACTGGTTTTCACCTAATGTAGATATTCCTGATATGGTTCTGGTACAGAGTCTAAAAGGCCTTTGCTTTTCAGCCATTCTTTACGGAATAAACGTCCATAATACCTTTGACCAGTGTCACACAGACAAGTAACTATAGTATGATTTGGACCAAGGTTTTTAGCGACTTGTACTGCCCCTGCTACATTTAACCCTGAAGAAGCTCCTACGAAAAAACCATGTTCGTGCAAGAGGCGGAATGTCATCTCTACAGCTTCTTTATCGGTCACATGTACTGCATCATCAATTGGTGCGCCATTTAAATTATCTGTTATTCTGCCTTGTCCAATCCCTTCTGTGATTGATCCGGAGCCTTTTCGTTCAAGCTTCCCATGTTTGATATAATTATATAGAACACTTCCTTCGGGATCTGCAAGTACAACCTGTATATCTGATCTCTTTTGCTTCATGTACATCCCAACTCCGGCCAATGTTCCACCGGTTCCAGTACCAAAAACTATTGCATCCAGTTTTCCTCCAGTTTGGGCCCAAATTTCTGGACCAGTTGTTTCAATATGGGCCAGCCTGTTGAATGTATTGTCAAACTGATTTGTCCAATAGGCATTCTCTTGGCTTTCAGCAAAGCGTTTTGCTTGATGATTGTAATTATTGGGATCTGAGAATGGGACAGCCGGAACTGGATATACTGTTGCCCCAAGAGTCCGCAGTAAATCAATTTTCTCTTGTGATTGAGTATCAGGCATAAAAATAACACATTTGAGTCCTACAGCATTACAGACATGAGCTAAGCCTATACCAGTGTTGCCTGCAGTTCCTTCAACAACCATTCCTCCTTCTTTTAGAAGTCCTTCTTCCATGGCTTTCTTGACGAGGTAAAGAGCTGCTCTGTCTTTTACTGAGCCACCTCCATTTGAAAACTCAGCTTTCACCAAGATTTCACAACCAGTTTCTTGACTTACTTTTGGTAGCCGAATCAGAGGCGTTTTTCCAACCATTTCTAGGAAACCAGACCGTACGTCCTGAGAAAGTCTGCCATTTAAAATGTGCTGAGTCATCACTCTCTTCCATCTTGAGGACATTAACCTGAGTGCTCTTGTCTGGATATACATGTTGCAGGCTCAAACAACCGGGCAACTTGCAAACTCTTAACTAACAAACGTGTAGGCTTGCACCTTCTAGAATACTTTTAATCACCGTGTAGCACCTCCTTACACGTAGGCTTACTAAGCACTTTCAGGATATACTCAGTGACCGACTGATCAGGTCGGTACCTATCTATAAATTAATATTATGTTTGCTTCACCAACTTCCGTTTACAGCTTGCTATTATTAAATATCACGGATTGTACGCGTGATTGAGCACGGTGTAAATAAACTAAAACTTTGAACCATGACCTCAAGATACAGAACGAAAAATGCATGACTGGTCATATCTAGACGTTTGGTATGGCCTCAGTGGGTGGAGGTGTGGGTGGTAACCTGTGTTCCCTCAACCGTCGAGATCCATTCATTCCATTTGTTACACCCGCATATCCATGGGAATAAGTGCAACGGGAGGTTGAGCCATTGGTCCTGTTTGCAATATGATCTCCATATGGATGTTAAAGCACGGAGGGAAAGGATACTGTAAATATAGGACATTGTCTTCTGGTACACCGTAGTCAGTCGTGGCCCCAGAGAAAGTTATGAGTGGGTTGGGTCAGGTTGACAATTCAAATTAACAAATATTTTTTTAAATCAACATTGCAGACAATACGTAAACCTACATTTTCCTTATATGGGGTTCTAAATGCCCATGAGGATGCATATGTGAATCAGTGGTGGCGCCAGGGGTGGGGGAAGGCTATAGCCCCCCCCCCTCCCTCAAAATTTCAGTCCATGTCAGTATGTGAAGCGTGAATGTTGTGTCAGCCTATGAACCTAGGCCTAGTTTAAGGAGGGGCCTAGGTAAGACCTCAGCCTGTAGTTAGGCCTATAGTTTATCCTCTTTCTGTCTAGCCTTTGGTATAACTGTACCTATCTACACTTTATAACAGGAGGTACTAGCTGTTGTTGTTGTAGATAATATACTAACATTTAATAACATCCAAGAAGGTCACAGTTAGTTACACAGTGACGTACATCACATAAGTCCGTGAAATTTCATAGGCCTAACGTAGGTAAACATAGAAAGAGCAATAACAGTTAAACTCGAGCGTCACGACTTTGCGAAGTGTCTGCTCTTGTTCCTCGTATCGTACTCACTCGAGTCAATCCGAGATGGCCCGAGTGAAGTTTCATACAAATGTTTCGTACGGGGAAAAAAATCGCCACCGGGAGGTTGAGCCATTGGTCCTGTGTGCAATACGATCTCCATGTGGATGTTAAAGCACGGAGGGAAAGGATACTGTAAATATAGGACATTGTCTTCTGGTACACCGTAGTCAGTCGTGGCCCCAGAGAAAGTTATGAGTGGGTTGGGTCAGGTTGACAATTCAAATTAACAAATATTTTTTTAAATCAACATTGCAGACAATACGTAAACCTACATTTTCCTTATATGGGGTTCTAAATGCCCATGAGGATGCATATGTGAATCAGTGGTGGCGCCAGGGGTGGGGGAAGGCTATAGCCCCCCCCCCCTTCGTCAGAGAAGCCCAGCCCTCTTCCCCGTCGGGGAAGACGAGTACATTCCGTCGGGGAATAAAAAAAAAATGAAAAATATTTTTACATGTTGTTCGTTTAGCAACCATATTGCCTTCATTGGCCTATTTGATGTATTGTTTGTGTTAACTTTTCATTACAATAATAACAAAAACAATAATAATAATAATAATAATAATAATAATAATAATAATAATAATAACATGCGTGCCGTGTTATTATAAGTTATCCAACTACGTCCGAATTATATTATTAACTTAAGTCAGCAGAACTGTGTCATTTTTAAAAATGTCAGTGCATTATGTATTAAAATGTTTTGGAAGTTAATTTCGACATTAAAAAACATAGGCCTACATGAAGTCATATTACGGTAGCTTGAAGCCTATCAAATAACTAATAAAAATTCACCAAAATTCGTCAAATAAGCCTATCCTTAGCTTCCATGGAACGATGCCCCCTGGACCCCCACCGGTCGCCCCTAGGCGGCTGCTCCTCCCCCGCCCAGCCAAAGGCTCGCTTCGCTCGCCTATTCCAAATGCAGGGACGGCACAGTCCAGGGACGGCACAGCTCTGGCGCTAGAAATTTGCTGACACGGAGTCCGACATCCGACGCAGGGGTCCGAACCAAGGGGTCGACGAAGCGGTCCCGGTATAAACACTCCCTTGAAGGGTTTACGGGGAGAGTTTTTATGGCCAAATGTGCTTTTTTTAGTCGTGACCACAATATTAAGAATTGGCAGTCAAAATAACGTTCTTTGGATAGGCAAATTATTATTTTTTAAAGTTTTTGAACCGACGGTCTAGTAGTGCGTCGGACGACAGGGGGTCCAATCCTCCTGAAATTTTTCCTGCCGCCAAGTCCTAAAGTTTGATTTCTGGTGGTCTAGGGCCACGCTTCCCAAACTGAAGTGACGCAACCCAAAAATGGGTCTCCAAAATGTTTGCATTGTCAATTCATAAGTGCTAATTTTACACGGCTGATATAAAGTCTTTAACAGATCTGACGACTTGAAACAGTTTTTGATGAACAAAGATTTTTTATTTGTGTAAATCTAAACATTCCAAGTGACTGTTTCTAAACAAACTTAAAACACAAACGGTGTCAGTCATGTGACCTAAGAATAGCATTTTCCCAATCAATTTCAAATGTACCTATGCAAACAATAGGCCCCAATACAGCTAAATAGCCGCCTTCCCCGTGCATTTTGGTTTGTTGATATAATGGTAACCATAGGGCTAAAATGAGGGTTTCAGTTCATAAAATATATTAATTAAAGAAAATAATTCTGCAAAAACACCGATCCTATATATAATTTCGAGATTTTGGGTCAGTAAGGCTTTGGCCATGGCCAAACAAAGCACATTTTTTTCACTTCTTAGAAATTATATATCTCATTTTTCCACTGTGGCGAAAAGGGACGACAGTCAATGGTGGATTCAAAGGGAAAGGGCCAGCCGGCTCGCCCTCCCCAAACCCCTTTCCTAATTTTTCCAAAAAGAAAATTGTATTCAGATTTCATGGTCTGAGAGTGACACGGCCAGCTAGTGTCATAATCATAAAATTGATTTTGGTGTGTTGTCCTTTTCTTTATGTTTTTATGGGGTTTTTTTAAATGTTTTTTCTTTATGTTTTTTTTTTTCTTGATGTTTTTTTTTCTTTTTGTGGTTTTTTTTTTTTGTGTGTATTGTTTTTTCATTTATGTTTTTCTTTTTATCATAATGCTAATTGTTTTTGTTGTGAATACTATGCTAATGTCTTTTTGTTTGTCCTTTTCCGAATGTACGTTTTGTCGTGATTCTGATTGTTGCTGATTTTTTTCCCTCCAGTGTCAGTCCATTTTCACCGTGTTTTGATTTTCTCGCTTTGCGTTTTAATGATTTTTTTTATCTTTTACTAATCTTGTATTTTGTACATTTTGTAAATCTACTCGCAATTCAGTTATATTTTACTGCTATGAGTTTTGATAATAAAAACCGAATTAATAAAAAAAATCTTACCTTAGCCCCAACCATGGTGGGACTGAGGTGGATAAAACCTCTATATCTGAATCCGCCATTGAGAAGCAAAAAGTCGATGTACATAGTAGTTACACCAATGTCGTCAATTTCGGGATCTTAGAAAAATCGCAGTGCAATTTAGGCCTATTATCAAATAATTAGACGGGTCGCGGCTAGTGTGGAATTCACAACTTTGGTCCAAGGGTGGCGCCAGGATTTGCCCGACAAGGGGAGGGGGGCCGAGGTACCTGACGAGGGGTCAGATTTCCCCCTCCCAGTTTCTCCCCACCCCCAGAAAATTCGTCGGGGAGAAAAAAAACTATATGTATTTTCTACATTACATATTAGTAGACTATCTAGGCCCCTGTAAAGTCGATATAAGCCTCTGAAACCCGTAAATTTTTGAAAAGGACTAATGATATTCAGAAACTTTTATTTAATGATAAAAACTACAGTATGTTCATCATGATCAATGGGTTTTCCTTTTTCTCTTCCATAAACGTAGTACATATCTAAAAATATTTATTAAGCAAATTGTTGAAGGCAGAGGCTCTCGTCGGCTTCTTGGTTCGTACCCCACTGTCTGACATGTCGCACCCCCCCCCCCCCCCCCCCCACCGTTTCTGGAGCCACAACAGGAGCTATACTATGTATGTCAAGGGGAGTTGTTGTTTCAGAGTAAGTCCCCTGATAGCTCCCAGAATTTTAGGAATGAAAAAGTGTTGATCAATTTCAGATCTTTTATTCTGTACAACGATTTTAATTATTTGTTGAACCCACAACAAAAACTTCGGATTCACACGCTGACTAATTTAAAGAAAAATCTTTGTTCATTTGTAGATTATTTTTAGTGCTTTCCCTTGCCTATATTCGCATGATATGTCTGAACACGCTTCCGAAAGTTTACACAATTTACTTCTAGTGGGTTGAGGATGCTGTCGATAAAACCCGAATGGTGTTCGGTAAGAGAATTAATACCCGAAATGATAGGTGTTCCTGGCGTGGTGATATGGAGGTCTTTGGCAAGTGTGAAAATGTTGGCTGGGCTCAATTTGGTGGTATCAATCGTGTCTTGTAGGTTAGGTGTGGAATTAATTTTGTTAGTTATAAGTTTAGGTAATTTATGTATTTTCAATATGGTGTAGGAAGTACCCGCTGATGAAGGCCATAGGAGTGGCAGAAATTTCTAATAAATCGGTGTTCTTAAAGTCTATTGAAGTTGTTTCATTTTTTCTATATTCTGTCGGAACACACGTGGAACACAAACAACCTTATCACTGAAAACCGAGCAGCCTAAGACCAAAAGTTGCAACTGCAGAATACCTAATGATTGCCCCATGTCTGGCCGTTGCCTAAATAAAAGTGTTGTCTACCAAGCCACGCGTTTAAACCAGGTACAACAACCGCACTGCTTCATTCAGAAACCCAACAAAGAAATGCAACACTGAGTTAAGCAAATATATATGGGAATTAAAAGACAATAACATAGACTACACTATTAAATGGAAAATTCTCAAGCAAGCCAAGGCATTCAACCCATCATCTAAAAGATGCAACTTGTGCTTATGGGAAAAGTACTTTATAATATGCAAGTCCCCCATGGTTACCTTAAACAGGAGAAACGAACTTATCACAGCTTGTAGACATGCTAACAATCTCTTTAAAAACTTTGTATCATAGGCCTATCACCCAACCAAACTCTAGTGCAATTTACGACAATTATAGAGTTTATCATTCATTGTCATTTAATCCTTCGTTAATTACTTAATGATCACAGTCTACCACTGCCTTTCAACTACCGAATTTACTCTGCACATGCTCAGTCTTACAATTAATCAATCTGTGATAATCTTAGTCATTAGACTATTTTATCTGAAGAGTGCTGCACCATGTATGTGTAGCACGAAACTAA